>NC_009400.2:379573-397647 GCF_000002875.2 Leishmania infantum JPCM5
TCAGCGCTGGTGCTTGGCAATGATGCGGGGCGGTGTGGTGGCGCTGCCCCGCCCCCGCCGCTGAACTGGCGTGCGTGCTTTCGTGGCCGTTTTCCTTCTTTTCCCCGCGCCCTCTACGTCACACACTCGATGAAGAAGGATGCGGGCGGTGTCGCTGAGTCCTTGCGCCTGAGGTGGGCATGGGCGGCAATGAGACTGCGCAGTTGGCCGCGTTGGTGGGGGCGGACGGGTTTGCGATGCGTGTGCGTGTGCGTCTCTCTTGTTGTTGTTGACACATGTTTTCTTAGTTTTCTCATCATTCTCTTTTCCAGTGATGTTTTTATCTTTTCCGCCTTGTTTTGGGGTACATGCTGATCGGCGCACGCTCTCGGGAGCGTGCGTGCGTGTGCAGTGCCCTCCCTCGAAGTGGTCAACACGGCTGTGCTGTGGTAAAGAGGGCAGACGGGAGTGGAGGGGTATCGCAGGATGCTGAGGTCAGTTACGGGGGAGCGAGAGGCAGGCTGCAGGTGGCGGGTGGTGATGTATTCCCCTGAGGACGTGCACGCGCAGTACAAAGGCTACCGCCCTTTTCGCCCCTTCCTCTCTTCACCGCTGCCGTTCTGCCTCCGTGCCCCCCTCCCTCCCTTCCGTCACGCGGTTTCTTTCTGGTGCCGCTTGCGAGCTCGCCGCACCGAATCCTCGCGCGGCGTCTTCGCCCTCCTTATCGGCGCGCGCGTTGATGGTCGTTTCCTTTTATTTTTTCCCGTGTCTGCTCATTGATG
The DNA here is from genome assembly GCF_000002875.2 of Leishmania infantum JPCM5. NCBI lineage: Eukaryota > Euglenozoa > Kinetoplastea > Trypanosomatida > Trypanosomatidae > Leishmania > Leishmania infantum. The sequence goes on from NC_009400.2 coordinate 380,335, forward strand.
CTGAGGGATGGGGAGGGAGGGGGAGGGCGCCGCGGTGCGTGGTATTTTACATACACACACACGGGACAGCACCCCGCCCCCCGCCCCGTCCACTTGGTGTGTGTGTGTGTGTGTGGGAGGATGCTGTGCAGGCACCCCCGCCCTTTTATTCCCGGGCAAACGTCGCACAACTGCTGACGAATGCCAGGGCCCAGGCACCCACGGCGTGGCGAGGTCAGAGGGATGTATTGCTGCTGATGTCGGCGGCCAGACCCTGGAGGGCGCTGCGTCGGAGCGACCTGCGACGACGCACACGTTGGCGCCGTCCACATCATGGGCGGGGTGTCGGCGTGACTCAGGTGTATGCCACCCCCAGCCCTGGCTGCCCTGCTGGTGGGGTGGGGGGAGCCTGAGGAGGATGGAGTGGGCAGAGCTTGCGGCAGGGGCGCTGCTGCGGTGACGGATTCGGCGCACTGCTGTACCGCGCGTGTCTGGCGGCTGCCTCGCACGGGGTGACGAGGGCTTGTGACTGGAGCCACTGCGAAGGCAGCCGGACCAGCGTAGACGCTGAAAAAAGTGTTGTGGCAGTCGCTGCGGAGTCGCTCTCCCGTCTCACGGCAGTCGGCAGGGACCCTACGGAAGCGGTGGGTGGCATGCGGCGACGTATCTGGGCACCAATCCGGACGCTGCTGGCGCGCTACGTGCGCTTCTGATTTCCGTAATCTTGTGTCCACTGTGAGGAGGAACACGGCGGCGAAGCTGACAAGCGTGCGAGGTCCGCAGTGTGAGAGGAGGCGACGCCCACCGCACGGATCGCGGACCGGGACACCGGTCTCAACTTCCGGGCGGACATCCCCTGCGTCCGCGATGTGCTTAGCGTGACGCTGCGACACACAGGCGGCGTGGCTGCGACGGCCCGACACCAAAGAACAAGGCTGCTGGGCTCGCGATGTGACGGGAGGCCATGCTCGCTCAGCTCCGCGCGGGCGTCTGTCTGTGCTTGGGACTCGTGCAGCGGTAGGTGGCTGGCGGTGACAGCATGGCGTGCAGACAGTGTGCTGCCCGCCACGGCGCTAGAGCTGTGGTGCCTCCGCCCCACGTCCCACATATTTGTCTCGCTCTGAGGACATCCGACCTGGCGTTGTGCCCGATATGCCACGCGAGATTCGTGGATCGCTCGAGGCTGGAGGCACACATCGTTTCGGGCAATGATCTAATTACGGCATTTCGCTCCTGCGGCACGGGCGCCTCCCGTTGGGTGTCTGTGGTTGCCTCCCTGTGCCCCTCTTCAGATCGACAGACTGCGAGATCGCTGTGCGCAGGCACATGCTGATGCACGGGACTCTTTCGCTTGACAGACCCTCTCCTGGGAAAGGCATGTGGGTGGAGGCCGTGGTAGTGGAATGCCCTCCTTCCGCCACAGGCTCATAGCGGCGTCCCACCTGCCGCGGCGCATGTGGGCAAGCCATCCAGAAACTTCCCCCACGCAATAAAGCCGTTCCGAAGCCGACCCCAGGATCCGATGGTGTGAGCACTTCGCGCACGCGCTGGCAGGCACAGAGGTGACACAGTGTATCGCATCGACACAAGGCATCCAGAGGGCGGCAGACCAAGGGCGATGGCCAGAAAAGGCGCGAAGGGCTCCCGTACCGATCGGCCCCACAGCGCATGTGTGCGAAGAGCACGTGGAGACGGTGCACCAGCACCGTCGCAGCGATAATCCGCCAAGTCACATGCCGGAGCGTATAGATGCGAAGGTGGCGCGGATGGACTATCCGTATGGGATAGCGAAAGCAGCTCAGCGGCAACACTTACCGACACTCACATACACATACTCCCATCCCGTCTTTCCGGCTCCTGTGGTTCGTTGAACTGCCTCTTGGCTTCCCTTGGTCGCTCCTCTCATCCTCCGATATCGCGTCGACGTCGACTTCTTTATCCATTTTCTTAGCGCGTGCGCACGCATACATACGTTTTTGTTTTGTACCCCCATTCTTTTCGTTTTCCGTGACGATGGTGATGCGCCCTCGTGGATGCACAGGATCCATGCGACTCATGACCGTTTTCAATGACATTTTTTTCTGTGTACATGGGGCAGACATATCTGAGTGCATGCGCGGGCGTCTGCTCGTGGTGAGGCCGACGGGGAGAGGCTTTCACCGAGACGCTACACTTATGCGTCTTGATGGACCTCATCCCTCTCTCCTGCTCTATATAGATGTTCTCTCGTCTCAGCTCTCACTTCGACTTTACCTCCCACTCAAGTCTGTGTGTGTGAGTGCTCCATGCGCTCTCTCTTGATTTGTGTGTGCCAACACCCGGCCTTCTCCACCTTCTGCACCTCTCAACTCCCCCGGGTCGCTTATCTGACCCTGTGAACACACACACACACACATCCATATCTATGCATACATATACGTAGACACACACACACACATATATATATATATAGGCATATATCTATGCATATTATGTATGTGTGCATCTTTACATGCACCCGCGCATAATACGCTTCGACCGCCTCACTCGCTCCCTCCCCGTGTCTTTCCGTCCCTCCTCTTTTCCGTATAATGTGTTGCAGAGGCCAGTGTGGCGGACTAGAGCAATTTTTTCGCCGTTGTGAACCCTCGCATGACCACACGGGACGCGCTTGGCGGTCACACGCAGGTATTGAAGCAGCTCCCTCATTGACCCGCGTATTATCGAGCTGGAGAAGGAGGGAGGGGGAGAGGGAGCTTGCGTTTGCTGCATGCTCGGTGAGGTTTCCATGTGCGACTCGATCTCAGAGTCCCTACGCATCTCACAGTTAGATATCACCGCCCGCTCGACTTGGTGCTGCCTGGCGACGAAGGCGCAGGTGGCGCGGTTGCCTCGAGGGGCGTCTTGGCGCGACTCAGCCTCTTCCGTTGAATGCGCCTTCATTTTCGCGCGAGGCGGAGAGGCCACGCCAGGAGTTTGATAACGTGCCTCGTTGCCCTGGCAGTGGCGCTTCTCACGCTGTGGGCCATTGTGTGGGTTGTGCTCATTGTGAGCAATGCCCGTTTCCAAGAGGAGGGGTGGCTCCCGCACGCCAATCATCTCCACCGGAAGGCGCAAGAGGAGGCGTTCCTGAAGGCGCTCATGGCCGAGGCGGGACGGCGGCAACGGGGGCAGCGGCAAGGTTTAGCATGATGGTGCGCGCCGATGACACGAATAATGAAGGGAGGAGTGGGAGGGCTTGCGGTGCGTGCGTGTGCGTGTGTGTGGCGGAGGGGAGGGGCTAAGGTGGGGGTGGCGGCGGCGTTAGTGCGCCATGATGTGATGGCGCCTTTCGAAATGCAGAGCACTGCAGCTCTATGAGAGTGCTGTTTCGAACACGCAGCAGAGGAGCTGAGGAGGGAAGGGGCCAAGGGCTGCAGCTGGCATTGATGACCCTCTCCGCACCCCTCATGCCTCACTCCCCTCCTTTCAGCACTGCCGCGCTGTCTGCTGTCTTTCCTCTTAGCCTGAGCGGTGACTGTTGTAGACGTCATGCCGGCTGTCCGGCGGGAGCACGCACAACAATGGACGTCCACCTGACACGCACACGACACGCAACGAGAACGATGGCTTTACTGTGCTGTTACTGCCCTCTCTCTCTCACCCGGCCTCGAGGCTGCAGGGCCCGCTGTGTTTTTCCCGGCTGCCCTTATCCCTGCTGTTGACCCGCTCCACCACACCCCCGCCTGGCTCGCGCTTGGGGCGGGCCTCGCGGCACTTTGTGTTTACTTGGCTACAAGAGGAATCATGTATGCCTTCCTACGCCAAACCCCTCCGGGGTACCTCCACGGCCGCTCCACGTGAGACGGCGTCCCCACACCCAAAACTCGGGCAGACGCGGGTGGATGCCTCTGCCCTGCTTGTGGCGTAGGAGTTTCTCCTCCCCGCCCCACCTACCGCCGAGCTCGCTCCTCTCTCCTTCGTCCTTTCTCGCTGTGCGCTGTGGAATGTGTCTGAGCAACAGCCCTCCTCCTCCCTCTCTGCGTGTGTGTCTCTTTTCTGGCTGCTGGCGGAGGAAGATACGGGGCTCCCCTGTGTGACGCCTTACCCGGGCGTTGAATGGGAGCTGATGCGAAGCAAGCAGACGGGCGGGTAGGTGGGGTATGTACGCGAGGAGGCTCGTGCGCCGTTCTAGTCATCTTGGCTTACAGAAGGCTAGGTAGCCTGGGTTTGCGCCTGTGTACGTGAGTGTCTGAGATACACAGTTCCTTCGTTTTTTTTTCTTCGTGTGTGCGTGCGTGCTTGCGCGTCTTTCATGTCGACGACGTCATGGCTGCCGATGCCAATGCAGGCAAAACACGGGAAGGCGAAGGGCAACGGCATCAGAAAGAGAGTCCAGCTGAGCGACACCCACACCCACTCCCACGTGCGGCATACTCATGTGTTGGGCTGCGTCACGCAGCCGAGTGCACTCAAAAACGTGCAGTGGCATGCATCATTGTCGTGGGCATGATCGCTGCCGCTCCTATGCTCAGCGGAGAGACACTGCTGTGCTTTCATGTTTGTACACACTCCGTCGCGTGACGTATATCTACCACACCCTAGCGCTCTCTCCCGATCTCCATCATGTTCCTTCGTTCCTTACCGCGTCGTGCTCGCGACGATAGCATATACTGCACGCACACACAGATCTGTCCGCACACCGCCATTCTCTCGCGTCGGCGGCACGCCGCCCCTACTCGTTCTTCGCGAGAGATGCTCTTCACTAATAAGGCGCTGTCTCGTCCTATTCGACCCTTCCTGCACGCTGCAGCGCCGACTAACATCAAGTGACAGGGATAGGAGGGAAGACACCTGACTTAGAGCCCTCCGTATTGCGTCGCCGTCACCCGCCTTGCTCAGTGCGTCTCTCCCCCCTCTCTCTCACGTGCCGGGCGTCTCGCCATTGAAGTCTGCGCCGCTTAGCCATAGCTTGGCTGCTGTGTGCCCTTCTTCCGTCTCGACCGCCCCCTCCCCTCTATTCCGTACTGCGTCTGAAGCGTCAAGAAGACACGCACACACTCAGACACACGAAAGAAAACGCGCTGCAGCACGTGGGCGTATGTGCGTTAGGGATTGGGACACTCGATGGGGCGGGGCACACACGTGAAGGGGCGAATGTGACGCAGCGCATCCACGCATCCTCCACTTCTCCCATGCCTCGTGCTCCCTGCGTTGCTGTGCTTTCCTTTGGTAACCTGCTGCTCTTAAAGGCCTGCACATACAAACACATACAGACACATACATGTATACATCCACATAATACATATATATATATATATGTGCAACTCGAATCATCATGAGCGAAGCCGCGGCACCAAGGCTGGCGTTGCGGCAGAGACGGCGTTCATTCCAGATGTTCCTGCCAAGATGGGGCGCGGCAGCATGTTTGCGCGAGAACGGCACGAGCGTCGCCGCGGGATACGACGACTGATCCTCCCATGTGTGTTTCTTGCTGGCTTCGTAGCGGGTTGGATGCTCCACAACATGTTTCGTGCCACGATAGCTGTGCCCCACGACATTGAGGCAGCAGTGGTGGCGCAGCCGAAGCGTGAGGGCGTTGGCCCGACTGGGATGCCACGGCCCACCACACCGCCACTGCCTTCCGCTAAGTTCAAGCTGCCCTCCAACGATTCGCGAACGAAGACGCCAGCAACGAAAGCATCCGGTGCGCGAAAGGTGGGTCCGCGAGTCCGCGGCGGGGATCGTAGTCACTACAGTGAGGAAGGCAAGTACGCCCCGGAGGAGCCGCGCCTCCTGCCTGGGCTGCAGATCCAGCGACGCACCTTCACCCCGGCGGAGCTGCTTGAGCGCTTCGGCGACACGGACATCATCTACAGCTTCGTCAACGGCAGCGAGGCGAACCACCAGTATCGGAAGCTCGTCCAAAAAGCGTGCTTAATGGCCGTTCTCAAGGCCGAGAATGACTCGTATATATCGCTGAATCGCGACTTCACCGCAGGCGCCTCTACCACCTCACCAAGGAAAGTTTATGCAGCCACGCCGGCAGAGATGCCCGCAGAGGCGGCGGCCGACCAGAAAAGAGGGCTGTTGTCTGGGCTGCAGGCTGCGACTACCTCTGCGCCACTCAATACTACCTCCACGACCGCGCCCACACCCTTTTCACATCTGTCGTATGTGCCCTCGCTATTACGACCCGTCTTGGGACCGCGCAAAACCTTTGCCGAGCTCGTGAAGCGCGTCACAGCTGCTGCCCGCCACGGTGTCAGCGTCCGCGATCGCGAGACGGACGAGCTGCGGCACAGCCTGCGCAGCGTGGAGCAGCACGTGCGGTGGCACCGCGGCCGCGTGGTGATGGTGTCGCCCGGGCACCACCCGACGTGGGTGGACGGCGCGAAGAACTTCCTTGCTGGGATGTGCGGCGGTGCGCGCGTGCAGGCGCTGCGGTCGAGCGGGACGCACCTGCGCGTGACGACTGTGCACCAGGACGCCGTGATGCCGTACGGGATGCGGCTGACGGTGGACTCGCACGTGATCGAGCAGCACCTGTGGCGCGTGCGCAACATGACACCCGTGCACGTGTACATGAACGACGACTACTTTGTGAACCGCGACGTTGCGATCACGGACCTGTTCAACGAGTACGGCGGCACGATTGTGCGGACGGAGAGGGGCATCATTGCGGCCGGCGCTGTCGCAGATAGAAGCGCTTCCTGGGCAAAGGGCGTGCTGCACACGCAGCAGTTCAACATCATGGAGCTGGACGTGCTGCGCGAGGACTACCTGCCGGAGGCCCTAGTCGCCATGTGGGACAGTCTGAAGCGCGTAAACAGGAGCGCTGGTGCCGCTGCCGTGACTGCTATTTCCGTACCACCCCTTGACGAGGCGGTCGATGTCGCGCATCAATACGAACCGGACCCGCTGCCCGGCAAGTCGCTCATACCACGCCGCCCGCGCCGATACACCACCCACGCGCCGTTCGTGTACTGCACGAATATGTTCCGCTTCTTCGAGACCCGCTACGAGCGCGAGTTTGCCGCGACAGCGCTTCGCCACCGCAGTCGCAAGGCGCGCGACCTCTTCATCCCGTTTGTGTACAACGCCTTCATCATGGCGCGGCCGTGGCAGGCGTCGCCGAAGTTCCTGCCGTACCTGCTGGAGCTGCACCGGAGCCGACGACAGGGGCGGGCGGACGCGATGCCGCCGACGGAGATCGTGCTGGACAACGTCGACGGCTGCGGCCCCGCATCGCTGCTCAGCGGCGCGACTGAGTCTGATTGCGTGTTTGCCAAGTTCCTGAACGACTTAACGCTGAACGAGGCGGTGGTGGAGCGCGTGCGGCAGGTGAACCCGCTGTACTTCAACATCAACGCCGGGTTCAGCAGCGCGGAGGCTGCGGACCAGCTGCGCCGCTTCCTGCACGGCAAGTTTCCGACTCCGGTGTACCTGGAGGTGGGCGGAGCCCCGCCCCCCGGCGAGGGCCTCGTAGACGGCGCGGGGGAGGTGGTGGGCGGCAGGACGAGGGCTGCCGGGGCCGCCGCGGCTGCTGAGGAGGAAGCGCTGTCGAGGCTGTTTGGCGACCTGATGGCGCTGCCGGTGGTGGGCGTTGTGTCGTACGAGGAGGGCGTGTGCCCGCTTGTGCGGAGCCTTGCGCTTGCGTTCGCGGGGCACCACCGTGGCGGCGTGCGTGTGAGCGTGGAGCAGCACGGCGGCGCGGCGCTGCGTGAGGCGCGCGCTGCGCTTGGGCACCGCGTGGTGAGCGCGATGCCTGCGCCTGCGTGCGCGTACAAGGAGCAGGTGAGCGTGGACCCCGCGGCACGGGGTGAGAGCGTTGCCGAGATTGCCCGGCGCGCCATGGGTGAAATGCGGGGCGGCGTGGAGCTGCCGTCGACGTGCGGCGCCGGCGGCGCTGGGCTGCGCGTGCGCGGGTTCGTGGTGGACGCGCGGACGCGCGGGGCGCCTGTGCGGAGCGCTGCTGCGCTGCGGGACGCGCTTGCGGTGCCTGCGCAGACGCTGTCGCTGGAGGACTTCCGCGCCGTTGCTGTTGGGCCGTCGGAGGGCGACGTGGTGCTGGTTGTGTCGCGCGAGGACGCGGAGGCGAAGGCGGTGCACTGGGTGAATGGGGCGTCGGAGAGTGACCTGCTTGTGACGTACCCGCTGCCGGTGGAGGCGTACGAGGACATGGGCGCGGAGGTGCGGTGGTCGGTGCCGTAGAGACTCGCGGGATTGAGGACACTGAAATGGCGCGAAGAGGTCACTGAGTTTTTCTGTCTCTTCCTGTTGTGTAGGCTCGGTGATGTGTGTGCGCGGGGTGGAGGATGCAGGAGGTCGTCGCAGGAGCAGAGGACAGACAGGAGAAGAGGCGAGAGAAAATGGTAGTATGCTGTACTGCGGATGTGGTGCGGCTGTTCGCCATGTGAGCGAGCAGTATGGGAATGATGCACTCAGACACACAAAAACACACACGCACACCAATACACGGCCGCAGGCGCGTAAGCGGCGCACCTGTCATGGTCGCTGTTAGCCCCCTTTCGTTGCCAGGGAGGATCTGTTGTGTGTCTGAGCGTCAGGTCGTGTTCGTGCTCTCACGCCGCTTGGTGCAGCCCTCGTGTACGGCTTTGTTTCATTTCGATCTTGCATGCGCGCGATAACCGCGGCGACTGCGATGTAAGTTCTACCGAGTCGTCTTCCTCCGACGCGCAGGCTACCCCTGTGTCACCTCGCCCCCTCTCCTCTGCCTCACCTTATCTTCGCGCGTGTGCAAGCACTGCTCACATGCACAAAACGAACACGCGAACACGCGACGCACAAAGAAAATCGAAGGAAGCTTTCCACTGCGTGTCTCGGTGGCTTGCGAGCAAGGGATTTGTTTGGAGCACCAGTCGCAGAGGCGGCACCGACACAGCTTACACTAGGCACCACGAAACGGCAGCTCTCAAGGAGACGTAGAGGGCAACACGAGAGGCAAGAGGCGAGCGGACAAGAGGGCCGTTGCATCCCATGCCGCTGTCACGGCAGAGCCTGTAACTCTTAACGTGCGCCCTTTTTTTTTCGCTTTCTTGGTGCACGTCTGTGCATATTCTAAGCGAGACTCGCTCAGCTGCTTCGTGGCGGCTGCGGAGCTCTCATTGTTTGGTGTGTCTTGTAAGAAGTGCGTGCTGCGCGCTGCTTCATCGCCGCTGTGTGCGCGTGTGTGCGCGTGCGTGCGTGCGTGTGTGTGTGTGTGTGTGTGTGCAGCTCTCCTTGCTTTTGCGGCCGATTTCTTTCCTTATCCTGTGCATAGCATGCTTCAAGTCAGCAGCAGCGGCGGAATGCGTAAGCTGCCCGGCAAGCACAACTCCCCCGTTGCCGTGTCGGTTCCTGGGGGTGTGATGCGTGTGGAAAGCGCGCGTCATGGCAAGCGTCGTGCATCACGTGTGTTTTACGTTGGTTGCCTCACTGCCGTTGCCTTGATGCTCGTCTGCGCGTGCGTGCGCTACTTGGCCGTCTTACAAGGCTTCGAGGACTCGCAACGACTGACTTTTGCCGATGAGCCGACTTCCAGGGACAACTTTATCGCGAAGTGGATGAAGGAGATGGCGGCTCGCAGAGAGCAGAAATGGACGTCGAGCCCGCCAGCCACGGCGCATGGGATGGTGGGGACAGGTAAGCCAACGGCATCAAGCACTACTACCACCCCAACTGCGGCGCCATCCTCTCCGCTTCCCATAGTGACAAGACCGGTCACCACGAGTGATAAAGGCACACCAACGACTTCATACCCGGAGAGAGACAAACCCAACCCCGAAGCGCCGCTATCCCCGACGGATTTCCCTGAGGCCACGCCCTTTACAGCGACGACGACGGTAGATCTGCGCACAGTGAGGCCAGACATGTACAAGTTAGGTCACACGCAGCACACGGATTACGCCGAGTGCGACCCGGAGGAGCCGCACCTCCTGCCTGGGCTGCAGATCCAGCGACGCACCTTCACGCCGGCGGAGCTGCTTGAGCGCTTCGGCGACACGGACATCATCTACAGCTTCGTCAACGGCAGCGAGGCGAACCACCAGTATCGAAAGCAGATTCACCGCGTTTGCATGCAGGCCATACTCGACGCCGAGAGCAACGCCTTTCACGCCTCCGTGCTTGCCCCTGTTTCCGCTTACCACAATGATGCACCGAGGTGCCTGCCCGACTCTCTGTGGCGTCACATCGGCCCTGAAAAGACTGTAGCCGACTTTGTTGGTGCTGTCGAAGCTGCTGCCCGCCACGGTGTCGACAACCGTGATCGCGAGACGGACGAGCTGCGGCACAGCCTGCGCAGCGTGGAGCAGCACGTGCGGTGGCACCGCGGCCGCGTGGTGATGGTGTCGCCCGGGCACCACCCGACGTGGGTGGACGGCGCGAAGAACTTCCTTGCTGGGATGTGCGGCGGTGCGCGCGTGCAGGCGCTGCGGTCGAGCGGGACGCACCTGCGCGTGACGACTGTGCACCAGGACGCCGTGATGCCGTACGGGATGCGGCTGACGGTGGACTCGCACGTGATCGAGCAGCACCTGTGGCGCGTGCGCAACATGACACCCGTGCACGTGTACATGAACGACGACTACTTTGTGAACCGCGACGCTGCGATCACGGACCTGTTCAACGAGTACGGCGGCACGATTGTGCGGACGGAGAGGGGCATCATTGCGGCCGGCGCTGTCGCAGATAGAAGCGCTTCCTGGGCAAAGGGCGTGCTGCACACGCAGCAGTTCAACATCATGGAGCTGGACGTGCTGCGCGAGGACTACCTGCCGGAGGCCCTAGTCGCCATGTGGGACAGTCTGAAGCGCGTAAACAGGAGCGCTGGTGCCGCTGCCGTGACTGCTATTTCCGTACCACCCCTTGACGAGGCGGTCGATGTCGCGCATCAATACGAACCGGACCCGCTGCCCGGCAAGTCGCTCATACCACGCCGCCCGCGCCGATACACCACCCACGCGCCGTTCGTGTACTGCACGAATATGTTCCGCTTCTTCGAGACCCGCTACGAGCGCGAGTTTGCCGCGACAGCGCTTCGCCACCGCAGTCGCAAGGCGCGCGACCTCTTCATCCCGTTTGTGTACAACGCCTTCATCATGGCGCGGCCGTGGCAGGCGTCGCCGAAGTTCCTGCCGTACCTGCTGGAGCTGCACCGGAGCCGACGACAGGGGCGGGCGGACGCGATGCCGCCGACGGAGATCGTGCTGGACAACGTCGACGGCTGCGGCCCCGCATCGCTGCTCAGCGGCGCGACTGAGTCTGATTGCGTGTTTGCCAAGTTCCTGAACGACTTAACGCTGAACGAGGCGGTGGTGGAGCGCGTGCGGCAGGTGAACCCGCTGTACTTCAACATCAACGCCGGGTTCAGCAGCGCGGAGGCTGCGGACCAGCTGCGCCGCTTCCTGCACGGCAAGTTTCCGACTCCGGTGTACCTGGAGGTGGGCGGAGCCCCGCCCCCCGGCGAGGGCCTCGTAGACGGCGCGGGGGAGGTGGTGGGCGGCAGGACGAGGGCTGCCGGGGCCGCCGCGGCTGCTGAGGAGGAAGCGCTGTCGAGGCTGTTTGGCGACCTGATGGCGCTGCCGGTGGTGGGCGTTGTGTCGTACGAGGAGGGCGTGTGCCCGCTTGTGCGGAGCCTTGCGCTTGCGTTCGCGGGGCACCACCGTGGCGGCGTGCGTGTGAGCGTGGAGCAGCACGGCGGCGCGGCGCTGCGTGAGGCGCGCGCTGCGCTTGGGCACCGCGTGGTGAGCGCGATGCCTGCGCCTGCGTGCGCGTACAAGGAGCAGGTGAGCGTGGACCCCGCGGCACGGGGTGAGAGCGTTGCCGAGATTGCCCGGCGCGCCATGGGTGAAATGCGGGGCGGCGTGGAGCTGCCGTCGACGTGCGGCGCCGGCGGCGCTGGGCTGCGCGTGCGCGGGTTCGTGGTGGACGCGCGGACGCGCGGGGCGCCTGTGCGGAGCGCTGCTGCGCTGCGGGACGCGCTTGCGGTGCCTGCGCAGACGCTGTCGCTGGAGGACTTCCGCGCCGTTGCTGTTGGGCCGTCGGAGGGCGACGTGGTGCTGGTTGTGTCGCGCGAGGACGCGGAGGCGAAGGCGGTGCACTGGGTGAATGGGGCGTCGGAGAGTGACCTGCTTGTGACGTACCCGCTGCCGGTGGAGGCGTACGAGGACATGGGCGCGGAGGTGCGGTGGTCGGTGCCGTAGAGCGATATGCGGACGGGCTCTTGCGAGGTGCAGGGTTGTGGGGGCGGAGGTGCTGTGGGCGGGTGGCGGAGTGACGCATATTCCGTGCGCGTCGCGGCCGTGGCGTGCTGGGCGGTGTGCTGGAGATGGCAAGCGGTGATGCACAACGGCGCGTGTGTGAGCGGTGCGCCTCTCTCCCTTCAGCAACGCCCGCCTGCTGCTTGCAGCGGTGTTCATAGGCGGCCCGACTCTCCCTCGCTCTCTGTGTGTGTGTGCTTGCGCCCCTCATGCCCTTGATCTGGCTCGCTCAGCGCTGGTGCTTGGCAATGATGCGGGGCGGTGTGGTGGCGCTGCCCCGCCCCCGCCGCTGAACTGGCGTGCGTGCTTTCGTGGCCGTTTTCCTTCTTTTCCCCGCGCCCTCTACGTCACACACTCGATGAAGAAGGATGCGGGCGGTGTCGCTGAGTCCTTGCGCCTGAGGTGGGCATGGGCGGCAATGAGACTGCGCAGTTGGCCGCGTTGGTGGGGGCGGACGGGTTTGCGATGCGTGTGCGTGTGCGTCTCTCTTGTTGTTGTTGACACATGTTTTCTTAGTTTTCTCATCATTCTCTTTTCCAGTGATGTTTTTATCTTTTCCGCCTTGTTTTGGGGTACATGCTGATCGGCGCACGCTCTCGGGAGCGTGCGTGCGTGTGCAGTGCCCTCCCTCGAAGTGGTCAACACGGCTGTGCTGTGGTAAAGAGGGCAGACGGGAGTGGAGGGGTATCGCAGGATGCTGAGGTCAGTTACGGGGGAGCGAGAGGCAGGCTGCAGGTGGCGGGTGGTGATGTATTCCCCTGAGGACGTGCACGCGCAGTACAAAGGCTACCGCCCTTTTCGCCCCTTCCTCTCTTCACCGCTGCCGTTCTGCCTCCGTGCCCCCCTCCCTCCCTTCCGTCACGCGGTTTCTTTCTGGTGCCGCTTGCGAGCTCGCCGCACCGAATCCTCGCGCGGCGTCTTCGCCCTCCTTATCGGCGCGCGCGTTGATGGTCGTTTCCTTTTATTTTTTCCCGTGTCTGCTCATTGATGCTGAGGGATGGGGAGGGAGGGGGAGGGCGCCGCGGTGCGTGGTATTTTACATACACACACACGGGACAGCACCCCGCCCCCCGCCCCGTCCACCCCTTCTCTCCTCTTCCACCCCCGGAATACTTCTCAATCTCTCCGCCACGGAAAAGCAGCGGAAAAAGGCTGGTGATGTGTAGCAGGTGGAATGCGGTGGGTCCGTCTTGTTCTCTATTCGTTTTCGATTTGGAGTATGTATGTGTCGGAAGCGTTGCCGAGAGGTGCTCATGGACGATTTGTTGCTAGTGCCTCTCTGTCGTGTGTGCGTGTGCACCGCTCTGTCTCTTTTTCTCTGTCGTTGTTTTGACGTGTTGGAGGTGGAGAAGGGTGGAGCACGTGGAGCATGTTGCCGGCCGAGAATCACGGCGCCGAACCATAATAAGCCCGACTAGCGGGTCCTGCACGACAGTCCCGAAAACGGAGAGTAAGACAGCAGAGGTCTTGTATTTTGTTGACTGGCGTGTGTTCTTGCTGCACTGTCTCCACCGCCTCCGCATGGGTCGATGGCGAACTCTCCCCCCTATCCCTTCCATGTCGTTGACACGATGGCGAAGGCGATCGTGCATGGCCGCTTATGACTCACAGCGCTAACACACGTAGCGGGGGATGCCAGCTCGAGCTGCCTCTGGAAGCAGAGCGGGGGCTTCTGCGACGGCGAGCGCACCCGCCCCTCTGCCAGCGAGGAGATGCCACCTTGTAAAGTACCCCTTTTCTTTTTTTTTTGTGCTCTCTTCGACTTCTTCCCGCTACTCGTGCGAGACAGCAGCGTCACCACGAGGCAGCCCGTGCTTACCGACCCACCCACTCGCTTCCACACGCACACATAAACAGAGAGAAAGAGGCGCACATTAGCCCGAGAATTAGAAACTGAAAGCACCGCCGTCAGCGCGTGCCATCTCCATCACGGCGTGGAGAGAGACATACAGAGGAGCGAAGCAGCCTTTCCCTCCCCCTCCTTCTGTGGGCGTGCGTGCCCTCCAGCGTGGTTGAGCGCAGAGCCCATACCAACGAGAACGCCATTGAAGGCGTCAAGGACGGCCGCTGCTGTTATCCAGTGAAGGACACGTACATACGCATGTATGCACATAAATAGAGGCTAAGGGTGCACCCCCTTCCTTTACCCCCAGATCGTCTAGTGATGATGCAGGAACAGCAGCATCCACGTCCTCGAGGCACTCGCGGTACCTCAGAGGGTGTTTACGTGAGCTCGGGCGTCAGTATGGCTCACCATGCGTCCCGTGCACTCCTCCGCAGGCGCCTCGGAGCAGGGAAGCGCTCTCGCGCCATCGCGGGCGCCCTTCTGGCGCTCTTTTTCTTCATCTACTTCCTCGCTTACCGCATGAGAGGTGGCATATTAATTGAGGATCTGGAAGTGCGTGGCGATGGGATCAATAAGCAAGGAGGTCCCAACTACACGAGTGTCACTGAGCCGTCTTCCGCGACAACAGTTGCTGCTGTTGCCACCACCACGGAAGCGCCGTTCCTTTCTCCGACTGCCACCGAACCACCCGCTCGATCTCAGGTGTCGCCAACGATGACGACCACAATCTCTGCTCCACCTGCCCCACCTCCCGCAACGGGTTACAAGAACACCCTAGACTCACAGGATCGGCGAACGGCGCGGCCAGCGCCCGTTTTCGAAGACGCCGCGAGGCAGTACGAAGAGGGCGAGTACGTCCCAGAGGAGCCGCACCTCCTGCCTGGGCTGCAGATCCAGCGACGCACCTTCACGCCGGCGGAGCTGCTTGAGCGCTTCGGCGACACGGACATCATCTACAGCTTCGTCAACGGCAGCGAGGCGAACCACTGCTACCGCAAAGTCATGTCGATGTGGTGCTTACCAAAACTACGGCACCTGGAAAACGCGACGTACTGGGAGGGCGGTCGCCTCCCTCCTGCGTGGCAGAGCATGATGGCGAGCAACACGCCGACGTGCCTGCCTCCCTACCTGCGAAATGCGTACGCCAACATTCACTCGACGCGCGACTTCGTCGCCATGGTGGCGGGTAACGCACGGCCTGGCATTGGCGATCGCGAGACGGACGAGCTGCGGCACAGCCTGCGCAGCGTGGAGCAGCACGTGCGGTGGCACCGCGGCCGCGTGGTGATGGTGTCGCCCGGGCACCACCCGACGTGGGTGGACGGCGCGAAGAACTTCCTTGCTGGGATGTGCGGCGGTGCGCGCGTGCAGGCGCTGCGGTCGAGCGGGACGCACCTGCGCGTGACGACTGTGCACCAGGACGCCGTGATGCCGTACGGGATGCGGCTGACGGTGGACTCGCACGTGATCGAGCAGCACCTGTGGCGCGTGCGCAACATGACACCCGTGCACGTGTACATGAACGACGACTACTTTGTGAACCGCGACGTTGCGATCACGGACCTGTTCAACGAGTACGGCGGCACGATTGTGCGGACGGAGAGGGGCATCCTGCAGAAGGGCGTTCTGGGGCCACCTTCCGGCGGCACCTGGTCGGAAGGTGTTCGTAACACACACTTGTTCAACATCATGGAGCTGGACGTGCTGCGCGAGGACTACCTGCCGGAGGCCCTCGAGCGGCAGTGGTCTGCTGAACGGGTGCAGCGTGGGGCCTCTGGCGTGGGCGACCGGGTGCCGCCGATAGCGCTGAATGACATGGTCGATGCTGCGTACGCGCACGTTCCTGCGTCCATGCCGCCGACGGCACTGCCGCGTCGCCATCGCCGATACGCCACCCACGCGCCGTTCGTGTACTGCACGAACATGCACCGGTTCCTGCAGACGCGGTACGCGGCGGAGTTTGCCTACAACTCCCTGCATCACCGAAGGCGAAGCGCCCGAGACCTCTATGTCCCGTTTGTGTACAACGCCTTCATCATGGCGCGGCCGTGGCAGGCGTCGCCGAAGTTCCTGCCGTACCTGCTGGAGCTGCACCGGAGCCGACGACAGGGGCGGGCGGACGCGATGCCGCCGACGGAGATCGTGCTGGACAACGTCGACGGCTGCGGCCCCGCATCGCTTCGCGGCGGCTTTATGGCCTCCGAGTGCGTGTTTGCCAAGTTCCTAGATAACACGACTTCGAACGAGGCGGTGGTGGAGCGCGTGCGGCAGGTGAACCCGCTGTACTTCAACATCAACGCCGGGTTCAGCAGCGCGGAGGCTGCGGACCAGCTGCGCCGCTTCCTGCACGGCAAGTTTCCGACTCCGGTGTACCTGGAGGTGGGCGGAGCCCCGCCCCCCGGCGAGGGCCTCGTAGACGGCGCGGGGGAGGTGGTGGGCGGCAGGACGAGGGCTGCCGGGGCCGCCGCGGCTGCTGAGGAGGAAGCGCTGTCGAGGCTGTTTGGCGACCTGATGGCGCTGCCGGTGGTGGGCGTTGTGTCGTACGAGGAGGGCGTGTGCCCGCTTGTGCGGAGCCTTGCGCTTGCGTTCGCGGGGCACCACCGTGGCGGCGTGCGTGTGAGCGTGGAGCAGCACGGCGGCGCGGCGCTGCGTGAGGCGCGCGCTGCGCTTGGGCACCGCGTGGTGAGCGCGATGCCTGCGCCTGCGTGCGCGTACAAGGAGCAGGTGAGCGTGGACCCCGCGGCACGGGGTGAGAGCGTTGCCGAGATTGCCCGGCGCGCCATGGGTGAAATGCGGGGCGGCGTGGAGCTGCCGTCGACGTGCGGCGCCGGCGGCGCTGGGCTGCGCGTGCGCGGGTTCGTGGTGGACGCGCGGACGCGCGGGGCGCCTGTGCGGAGCGCTGCTGCGCTGCGGGACGCGCTTGCGGTGCCTGCGCAGACGCTGTCGCTGGAGGACTTCCGCGCCGTTGCTGTTGGGCCGTCGGAGGGCGACGTGGTGCTGGTTGTGTCGCGCGAGGACGCGGAGGCGAAGGCGGTGCACTGGGTGAATGGGGCGTCGGAGAGTGACCTGCTTGTGACGTACCCGCTGCCGGTGGAGGCGTACGAGGACATGGGCGCGGAGGTGCGGTGGTCGGTGCCGTAGAGCGATATGCGGACGGGCTCTTGCGAGGTGCAGGGTTGTGGGGGCGGAGGTGCTGTGGGCGGGTGGCGGAGTGACGCATATTCCGTGCGCGTCGCGGCCGTGGCGTGCTGGGCGGTTGCGGAGATG
>NC_009400.2:397747-524910 GCF_000002875.2 Leishmania infantum JPCM5
TATGCAGCCACGCCGGCATAGATGCCCGCAGAGGCGGCGGCCGACCAGAAAAGAGGGCTGTTGTCTGGGCTGCAGGCTGCGACTACCTCTGCGCCACTCAATACTACCTCCACGACCGCGCCCACACCCTTTTCACATCTGTCGTATGTGCCCTCGCTATTACGACCCGTCTTGGGACCGCGCAAAACCTTTGCCGAGCTCGTGAAGCGCGTCACAGCTGCTGCCCGCCACGGTGTCAGCGTCCGCGATCGCGAGACGGACGAGCTGCGGCACAGCCTGCGCAGCGTGGAGCAGCACGTGCGGTGGCACCGCGGCCGCGTGGTGATGGTGTCGCCCGGGCACCACCCGACGTGGGTGGACGGCGCGAAGAACTTCCTTGCTGGGATGTGCGGCGGTGCGCGCGTGCAGGCGCTGCGGTCGAGCGGGACGCACCTGCGCGTGACGACTGTGCACCAGGACGCCGTGATGCCGTACGGGATGCGGCTGACGGTGGACTCGCACGTGATCGAGCAGCACCTGTGGCGCGTGCGCAACATGACACCCGTGCACGTGTACATGAACGACGACTACTTTGTGAACCGCGACGTTGCGATCACGGACCTGTTCAACGAGTACGGCGGCACGATTGTGCGGACGGAGAGGGGCATCATTGCGGCCGGCGCTGTCGCAGATAGAAGCGCTTCCTGGGCAAAGGGCGTGCTGCACACGCAGCAGTTCAACATCATGGAGCTGGACGTGCTGCGCGAGGACTACCTGCCGGAGGCCCTAGTCGCCATGTGGGACAGTCTGAAGCGCGTAAACAGGAGCGCTGGTGCCGCTGCCGTGACTGCTATTTCCGTACCACCCCTTGACGAGGCGGTCGATGTCGCGCATCAATACGAACCGGACCCGCTGCCCGGCAAGTCGCTCATACCACGCCGCCCGCGCCGATACACCACCCACGCGCCGTTCGTGTACTGCACGAATATGTTCCGCTTCTTCGAGACCCGCTACGAGCGCGAGTTTGCCGCGACAGCGCTTCGCCACCGCAGTCGCAAGGCGCGCGACCTCTTCATCCCGTTTGTGTACAACGCCTTCATCATGGCGCGGCCGTGGCAGGCGTCGCCGAAGTTCCTGCCGTACCTGCTGGAGCTGCACCGGAGCCGACGACAGGGGCGGGCGGACGCGATGCCGCCGACGGAGATCGTGCTGGACAACGTCGACGGCTGCGGCCCCGCATCGCTGCTCAGCGGCGCGACTGAGTCTGATTGCGTGTTTGCCAAGTTCCTGAACGACTTAACGCTGAACGAGGCGGTGGTGGAGCGCGTGCGGCAGGTGAACCCGCTGTACTTCAACATCAACGCCGGGTTCAGCAGCGCGGAGGCTGCGGACCAGCTGCGCCGCTTCCTGCACGGCAAGTTTCCGACTCCGGTGTACCTGGAGGTGGGCGGAGCCCCGCCCCCCGGCGAGGGCCTCGTAGACGGCGCGGGGGAGGTGGTGGGCGGCAGGACGAGGGCTGCCGGGGCCGCCGCGGCTGCTGAGGAGGAAGCGCTGTCGAGGCTGTTTGGCGACCTGATGGCGCTGCCGGTGGTGGGCGTTGTGTCGTACGAGGAGGGCGTGTGCCCGCTTGTGCGGAGCCTTGCGCTTGCGTTCGCGGGGCACCACCGTGGCGGCGTGCGTGTGAGCGTGGAGCAGCACGGCGGCGCGGCGCTGCGTGAGGCGCGCGCTGCGCTTGGGCACCGCGTGGTGAGCGCGATGCCTGCGCCTGCGTGCGCGTACAAGGAGCAGGTGAGCGTGGACCCCGCGGCACGGGGTGAGAGCGTTGCCGAGATTGCCCGGCGCGCCATGGGTGAAATGCGGGGCGGCGTGGAGCTGCCGTCGACGTGCGGCGCCGGCGGCGCTGGGCTGCGCGTGCGCGGGTTCGTGGTGGACGCGCGGACGCGCGGGGCGCCTGTGCGGAGCGCTGCTGCGCTGCGGGACGCGCTTGCGGTGCCTGCGCAGACGCTGTCGCTGGAGGACTTCCGCGCCGTTGCTGTTGGGCCGTCGGAGGGCGACGTGGTGCTGGTTGTGTCGCGCGAGGACGCGGAGGCGAAGGCGGTGCACTGGGTGAATGGGGCGTCGGAGAGTGACCTGCTTGTGACGTACCCGCTGCCGGTGGAGGCGTACGAGGACATGGGCGCGGAGGTGCGGTGGTCGGTGCCGTAGACGATGATAGAAGTGCCTATGTGAGTGACTGACGCCTCTAAGAGGGCTCGGCAGGGGCATGGTCGAATGAGGTCACGAGCACGGTAACAGTCGTATAGGCTGTAGAGGGAAGGGGTCACGGGGGCTGCTTCTGCGCTTGTGTTGGGCTTCGCTCACTCTTCAGCTGTTGTGCCGGCGGCGAGGTTCTTGTTGTTTGTTACCTCGTGGTTTGGGAGATGTTTCGAAGGGCGTGCTGTGATTACTGAGGTGGGGAGGGAGGTTGCGTTTTCAGTGTGTCCTGCGAGGGCACCAGAAGGTGGAGAGGATGTCGACACAGCAGCTTACCGTGTCCCTATCGAATGCTGCTGATGACGACTTTTGGGCCGTTGATGGACTGGGCGTGTCTGCTCTGTGCTTGGCCATGGCGGATTCCGTTGTGAGTATGGGTGTTGTGCTTGTGCGTTTATGTCTCTGTGGGGCTCTTATCCTCTCCTGCCTAGTGATTTGTGGATCGGATAGCGGCGCGCCATTATTAGTAGTGGTCGTTTTGTCTTTGTTTTACGTCAGATGGTGCGGCTCTATGATCGCAGCAGTCGTGCACCCCGCTATCGTTCTCTCCCTCCTCTCTTTTTCTTTCTCTGTGTGCCTGTGCTTATGTGTCTCTGTCCGTCCGTCTTTCTCTGCTCACGAGGAAGTGCATTCGGTTGTTGCGACTTCGTATCCACGTCACCTCCGAGGAAGGGGCGAGGAAGGAGAAGGGCTTCGCTTGCGTGGATCTGTGATGCTCATAGGCCAGCTGCTCTTGTGGCCAGTGTGGTGAAGTTGTCAGCGACAGTGACGTGGTGATGACCACAGTCACGCAACTACCGTACATGCATCATGTGCTAAACGTGTCCGTAGAGGGAGAGGGATGACCATGTGCAGGTCGTTCTGTGCCCCTCTTCCCTCATCGCTTCTCTTTTATCGGCTTCGGAGACGCTGATGACGCCGGCAGCCTCACCCTGGCATCAAGGTCAAGGACCCACTCTTTGCGATGAAGCGAAGGTTCTGCAGCCTGCCCTCGGGTGCCCGTTGCGAACTCGCGGTGTCGGCAGAGCGGACTGAGTGGGCGCTGTGTGGAGGAGACTGCCGGTCAAGCTGGTGCTTGCAACCCTTGACTGCGCATCGTGTCGGTGAGTCCACAGAAGACCAGGAAAAGCGAGCGACGCATGGCATACAGGCATGGTGCGCAGAGGGTCTCCAGAGGGTCCCTGGCCTGAGGCTGGCCAAGCTCCTCCTCCCTGAGCTCATCCGGCACGCGCCTGAACCACACCTTGCTGCCTACACCACAAAAGCTCACCGCTTCCGCCCCTTGAGAACGGCTCTGAGCGCGGCGCGCTTGGATCAAGGCATGCAGCCCACCGGAGTGTCCGTCTGGCGCCGACCGCGCCGCACGTATGGGAAGAAGGAACGAGGAAGGACAAGAGGAGCCCGTACCACGCATGGCCCGATTCGACGGCAGACGGTTCGTCCTAGACGGCCAGGGTGTATCCGTGGTGCCGCAGCGGTAGGCGATCTGCGGCTGTGTGTGCGCATCTGCTTGCGGGCGTGCCCGTGGGAGAGTGGACTCGCTGAGGAGCGCATCGGCTCTCCCCCTCTTCCCTTCCTTCTCTCGGAGCCTCCTGCCCCACGTGGCTTGCCTGCCGCCGATGCCGGCCTTGACCCCCTTTAAGGGACTGTGCCATATGCCAGTCCGTACCTTGCTTGTTTTCTGTCTTTCCCGATATCGTACCCCGTCCCGATGCGCCGTTCCAACCGCGCATCGGGGCAGCGCCGCTCTCTCTCTCTTTACGTACATATATATGTAATGCTTTCTGTTGAGCGCGCGTAGACAGAGACGCTGTCGTGTTTGTCTCCTCGCTTCGTTGGCAGTGCCGCTTTCCTTCCGCGCTCCTGTCACGGACAAACACCTGCTGTGACGACGTGTGCAGCCCGACGCAGCAGAGCGATGTTCCCTCAGCGATCGCGACGCGCCTCTCTCCGGCTTCGTGAAACCGGCTCTCTTCTCCGCTGCTTCGCTTGCTTAGTTCGTCTCTGTCCCTTTGCTGCGCCGCACACCGGAACACAGAGGGCTAAGCGCGCTGAGACGGCCCCTCCAGCGCCCTCAAGCCTCCACCCGTGCGCACGCGGATCTTGCACTTTTACTTGCCAGCGCGTGCCTTTATGTCGACATGGATGCTTACGTTAGCATATTAAGCGTTAGCGGCATGTTGGTCTTCCTTGTTCCTATGCTCCCGGGTGACGGGCGCCTTAGTCGACTCATCCCCCAATCCCCCTCTGAGCTCTCGTTTTGGGCGTGCGTGTGCTGGTCCTTTCTCTTCCCTCTAAGCGTGTCTTCTTCCGTCTGCGCATGGCTGGCTGTTTGTCTGTCGGCTTCAGCGTCTCTTGGTGTGCTAGGTGCCTGCCCAGCATGGCGCAGCAGAGGGCGGCGTTATGATCGAATATTTTGTGCGCGGGCACAGCCTCTACGAGGTTTTGGCGTGTTTGTGCGGTTGTGATCCTCTCTCTCTGTGCCGTGCCTCGCTGACCCTTCACCCATTTCTTTGACCAAGAACGTACACCCGCACAGTCTTCCGGCTCCTCTCTCAGCTTGCTTTCTCGTTGGGTCTCGCACTCGTATACGAGTGCCTTCCTCATCGCGTCTCCTCCTCTTTCCACGGCTTGCTCGCCGTCTTCGTCTGTCTTTCGGTGGTGTTCCTCCGAAAGCCTTACAGGTGGGCAGCATGGCTGCCCCTGTGAGGTCCCACTGTGTTCAGCGAGAGCTGGCAGAGAAGACGGATCGAGTCGGAAGTGGACCGCGGCAGGGTTCCGTCGCGTCGGGGTGGGGTCAGGGGCGAGGCCTCGCGTTTATGAGGGCACTGCATTGAAAGGCAATGCGCGGCATGCCGTCGACCCCCTCAAATTCTTCGTCGTTGGGCTGCACCTCCCGCCACCGCGAATCGATCGAACGCCCCCGCACGGCTCGTCGGTCACCGCACTCTCGTAGAGGGAGGGAATAGGAGTGTTTGCGCGAGCTTTATCTGATGATGCGCCCACAAGCCGCGAAGGCGGGACGCTTCTGTGCGGGGGTGCGGCGTGTCATTCGACCACCGATGTGGTTCGCGCCGGTTGTTCGTGGGCTCGGGGGAACGGTAAGGACAGCGTGGCACAACACAGAGGTCCTTTTTCTGGAGCCATCCGTTGCCTCCCTCCATGGGCCGCGGGGCCTGGGCCCCTCGCAGGGGAGTGCGCGCCCGACCGCTCATAGTTGTGTAGGGACATCCTGCAGGAAGTTATGCAAAGGTGCGATGCGTCGCAACCACCGCGTTGCGCCAGCAAGCGAATCAGCGGCTCACCCCATCTTCTCTTTTTCTCTCGGCCCCTTCTCTTCTTCCACTGTCCACCACACAGCTGAGGAACGACTCGTACTTGCCGTGCATCTCTGCGCCCACACACCCGCCGTCTTCCTTTTTAGTTTTGTTTTCATCTGTCTTGTGTCTCGCCTTTTGCGCGCAGTCTCCTCCCATCCTCCCATCCTCCCATCCTCCCCTCCGGCCAAGTGCCGCTTTCTATCTCACCCCATCATTGTCTCTAGCGCCCCTGCCCGCCATCTCCATTTTTGATTTGCACCTCATTTTTTTTTTCGGTTTCGCAAGGCGAGACCCGCACATATCCAGCGAAAGGGGCCAGTCTCTGCTCAGCTGCATAACGCCTTGGCCACTTCCCATGCAGGCATGTCAGAGGCGCCGCCCTCTCACCTTCTCCCAGGATGATGTTCTGTCCGAAGAAGGATGTGAAGCGGTCGAGCTGCAGGGCGTACGTGTCACTGTATGTGCGCTTCGTGGTGCAGATGGGTAGACGGCTTGGGGCGGTGTGCGGCTCCGAGAAGGCCGGTGTCGGCTGCGCCATCCTCGCTGCTATCTGCCTCGTGGGGCTTGGCTTGCTCTTTCTGGCGGAGCTGGCGCAGATGACTACCGTCGCTCTCGCAGCCCTCCTCTCACTCAGCGCGTCGTCTCCGCCGCGGGGTCGCCGGGGCAGCGACACCTCCGCCGCCGTCGACTTTTCGGTGCGCAGCTTTGCCTTCCGCGACATGAGCGAGGCAGACCGGCAGAGGGAGCGCGAGCTGCACGTACGTCTCATTGAGGAGCGGCTCCTGGAGGAGAAGCGCAGGCCGAGGGTTGATGCGACGCACGTCATCAAGGGCGAGACGGACCCGAACGCGTTTCGCTTGACGGGCGCCGCTGGCGACGCAGCAGTGCGACCGGTGGATGCGGTTGTGGATGGCTATTCACTGGTGCGGCAGCCCGGCACCGCACCGCTGCCGCGCATGCACACCATGTGGCGTATCCACTCCCCGGCGGAGCTTTACGAGCGCTACGATGCGTTGGACGTCATCTACAGCTTCGTCAACGGCAGCGAGGCGAACCATGAGTATCGAAAGCAACTCCGCTCCAGCTGTGGGCCGCAGATTCTAGCGCTCGAGAAGCAGTACTTCCTGAGTGGCCATACGTCCACGGCGTCGCCTTCGACCCCAGAAGCGAGACCAAGGGGTGTTCAACCGTTGCTGGCGCAGCTAGCTTCTCAGTGCCCCCTTTACCAGTCGCTTCTCCGTAAGCGCAACGGCGAGCTGATGAAGCTCTTTGGCGGCAGCGCGAACACGGTACGAGTCGACGAGCGTGATCGCGAGACGGACGAGCTGCGGCACAGCCTGCGCAGCGTGGAGCAGCACGTGCGGTGGCACCGCGGCCGCGTGGTGATGGTGTCGCCCGGGCACCACCCGACGTGGGTGGACGGCGCGAAGAACTTCCTTGCTGGGATGTGCGGCGGTGCGCGCGTGCAGGCGCTGCGGTCGAGCGGGACGCACCTGCGCGTGACGACTGTGCACCAGGACGCCGTGATGCCGTACGGGATGCGGCTGACGGTGGACTCGCACGTGATCGAGCAGCACCTGTGGCGCGTGCGCAACATGACACCCGTGCACGTGTACATGAACGACGACTACTTTGTGAACCGCGACGTTGCGATCACGGACCTGTTCAACGAGTACGGCGGCACGATTGTGCGGACGGAAGGGCCAAGTGTGGCGGAGGGACGTAGAGGGGATGTCTCCGCCTCGTGGGTCGAGGGTGTGGCGAACACGGAGCTTTTTAACATCTACCACCTGGAGCATTTACACGAGGACTTCCTTCCTCGGCCGCTGCTGGACAGCTGGAGAAGGTTGCTCAAGCGGAGCGGACATGAGACGCAGTCTGCCAGCAACGGGCTGATGTCCTTCCTGAAATGGAAGCTAAGCGAGATGTTGGCGCCAGCACGACGTCGCGGCGTGGGCACGACGGATGGCGGCGCCGACGACGCCGCTGCGCGTGCGGAATTCGAGCAAGAGGCTCGCTACATCCTCGGCTTCTCTGACTTGCTTAGTGCTGCGAACACGTCCTCATACTGGGAGGCTGCCTTGTCAAATCCAACCACGCCAACGTCGCTGCCGTCGGGACGCCACAGAGGTGTTCAGAAGCACTACTACGCCACCCACGCGCCGTTCGTGTACTGCACGAACATGTTCCGGCACTGGTCCGTGCGGTTCCGCGACGAGTTTGCCGACCTCCAGCTGCATCATCGAGAGCGCCGCGCCCGGGACCTGTTTGTACCCTTCCTCTACAACGCCTTCATCATGGCGCGGCCGTGGCAGGCGTCGCCGAAGTTCCTGCCGTACCTGCTGGAGCTGAAGGAGGCCATGGAGGCCGCCGCAGCTGACGCGAAGGCGATGCTGGCGCACCTGCGACAGACGGAGACGGTCTCCCTCATGGATGCACTGAGGGAGGAGTTCCAGAAGCACCTGGCGAAATATGTGCCGATGGTTTCCATCTTCCTTGACAACGACGACGGCTGCGCGCCAGCAACACTGTACCGTAATCCGGCGGCTGAGGTGATGTACATGCGAGCAACAAACAACATCGAGGAAAACAAGCGAGCCATGGATGACGTGGCGCGGCAGGATCCGCTGTACTTCAACATCAACGCCGGGTTCAGCAGCGCGGAGGCTGCGGACCAGCTGCGCCGCTTCCTGCACGGCAAGTTTCCGACTCCGGTGTACCTGGAGGTGGGCGGAGCCCCGCCCCCCGGCGAGGGCCTCGTAGACGGCGCGGGGGAGGTGGTGGGCGGCAGGACGAGGGCTGCCGGGGCCGCCGCGGCTGCTGAGGAGGAAGCGCTGTCGAGGCTGTTTGGCGACCTGATGGCGCTGCCGGTGGTGGGCGTTGTGTCGTACGAGGAGGGCGTGTGCCCGCTTGTGCGGAGCCTTGCGCTTGCGTTCGCGGGGCACCACCGTGGCGGCGTGCGTGTGAGCGTGGAGCAGCACGGCGGCGCGGCGCTGCGTGAGGCGCGCGCTGCGCTTGGGCACCGCGTGGTGAGCGCGATGCCTGCGCCTGCGTGCGCGTACAAGGAGCAGGTGAGCGTGGACCCCGCGGCACGGGGTGAGAGCGTTGCCGAGATTGCCCGGCGCGCCATGGGTGAAATGCGGGGCGGCGTGGAGCTGCCGTCGACGTGCGGCGCCGGCGGCGCTGGGCTGCGCGTGCGCGGGTTCGTGGTGGACGCGCGGACGCGCGGGGCGCCTGTGCGGAGCGCTGCTGCGCTGCGGGACGCGCTTGCGGTGCCTGCGCAGACGCTGTCGCTGGAGGACTTCCGCGCCGTTGCTGTTGGGCCGTCGGAGGGCGACGTGGTGCTGGTTGTGTCGCGCGAGGACGCGGAGGCGAAGGCGGTGCACTGGGTGAATGGGGCGTCGGAGAGTGACCTGCTTGTGACGTACCCGCTGCCGGTGGAGGCGTACGAGGACATGGGCGCGGAGGTGCGGTGGTCGGTGCCGTAGTGGTCTCTGTGGCGGTGAGCGCTGCAAATCGTGAGCGAAGACGAGAGGTTCGACGAAAATTATCTGCGCTTGCGTGTAGTTGCCTCTGTCTTTGTACGATCGTTGTCTGGAGTTGCAGCCGGATACGGAGTTCGTGGTTTCGGTTTTGGTGGCCGCACCTCTCTTACGGAAAGGCTCATGTGTCCGTTTCCGGATCGTCGAGGTGGCGAAACAGAGGCAAGTCAGGAGCCAGTGTACGAGCACAACGAGCACTAACCGAATAGGCGTGCCTCGTGAAGCAGCAGCGACGGGTTTTGGTGTGGTGGCGGCGCGTTTTGTTTTTTGTTTCTCTTGAATCTGTGCTACTCGGTACGTGGGGAGCCGGTGCGCCTGTCTTTGTCATGTCGCGTGTTCGCCTGCTTGGAGATGATGTGGGCGGGTGTGGGCTGGGTGGTGATAGTCATTGTGGTGGACAGCAGTTGCGTGCGCGGGCCGAGGCGCAACCTCTCTTCTGGCACCGTTCTCCTTTCTTGTGTAGCATAGCGGCTTCATCCTGCGTTGCTCAGAGTGGCTCATGGCACGGCTTGCCCCTCCACCTTCCCCCCTCTGCAGCCCAGCGTCCCAAGGGAAATGGGCACGTCTTCTTGCTCTCCTTCTGACGCGGACGACAGCGGAGGAAGGTGTGTGTGCGTGTGGAGGGCGTGGTGGGTGCGCTGGGCAAGTGCTTCAGTAGATTGACGCGGACATCATCTTCACTGCCTCCGATGTTTCTCCCTCGACGTGCATGCCTCGGGAGGGACGAGAGCACGGGTGGACCTGCTGCTGAGCGCACTTGCAGATGTCTTGCTCGTGCTCGTTGACGCATCGTATCTCTCTGCGCACGCACTCTCGCCCGCGTGCCTCACTCCTTCCTCGCTCTTCTCTCCACCCTCCGCGCGTGCGCGCCGTTCCTCGCTTGCCACTCGTGTATGTATGTCGCGGTGTTTTCGTGCGCCTGCTGGCCAATAGGCAGCTGCTCGCGCGCTTTTCCAGCGGGCATCGCTGAGGACGAGGGCGCACTACCATTGCCAGATGATGTAAGTGGGAATCTGCGCTCGCACTTTTTTCTCTCCTCCTCATCACACCGCATAGAGGCTCGCGGATCGGAGTTGGGGCGCCCAGGAAGAGGGAGCTTGCATACGGCTGTCGCGTGCGCTTGCCTGCTCCTTCTCTCTGCTCCTCAGCTTCGTGGTAAATGCGGATTGGATGTGGCGGTTTCGACCGATAGGTTTAGCGAGCTTGTGCGTGCCTCTCTTCCATGAAGCTCTCTCTGTCTGGTCAACACTCCCCACCCCGCACCTGCACACACACCTGCTCACGCACACACTCGCACCCGCTCATTTCCTTTCTTCACCCCTCTCCTTCGAGCACATCGTAATCTGCTGTGTCGCACACGCGATGCGCTTTCTGCGTTTTCGAGAGTCACGTGGTGCTGCCCCTTGCGCGGCGCAAGATTCCGAAAGCGTTGTCGTCGCGACCGTTGGCAGTCGTCGCCTACGGAGTGTGTCGCGGCACGCGCGCACACTATGGCAGTGGTCGTCGTCTTTGAGGAGTAGCAGCTGCCGTTGCTGCGTGTCATGTTTTGCACTGCTGGGGCAGCGCGTGCAGCGTTCGTGCCGCTGGCTGAAGAGGCGCAGGCTGCTGTGGTGTGCGGTGGCGGCACTGCTCCTGCTGCTGCTCATTACACTGACCCTCGCTGTGGTCCTCCTCATCGCGCTCACGTGGAACTATCCGTGGACGCAGTCGCATGTGGAGGGGTGGCTGCGCGACTTGACCGTGAGCCGATTCTCCGCGGTGGTGCCGGGCAACGCTCACCCGCGCGAGCCAGAGCGACTGTGGGGGCTCACAGTGCGATCACCAGAGGCGCTGTCGACAGAGTCGGTTGCCAACAATGGCAGAGGCGGCCGGACGAGTGAGACGGATGCTGCTGCGCGACAGGAGCAACTAGCGGCGCGCTTGCTGGACCTGCACGGGGCCATGCTGCTCCTTTACACATTTGTGAACGGCAGCGAGGCGAACCACGTCTACCGTCGGCTCGCACTCATGGCTTGCGGCGATTATATACGCAATGTCGAGTTCCAACTTGCACTGAACGGCGTCGTGACGGACGGCAAGGGTACGACGGAGTTTTGCACGACGTCCATTCATCGCGCCAAGACGAATGCGGAGGTGCGGAAGATGGTGGCTCGTCGTGCTTCGACCACGGTAACGAGTCGCGATCGCGAGTCGGACGAGCTGCGGCACAGCCTGCGCAGCGTGGAGCAGCACGTGCGGTGGCACCGCGGCCGCGTGGTGATGGTGTCGCCCGGGCACCACCCGACGTGGGTGGACGGCGCGAAGAACTTCCTTGCTGGGATGTGCGGCGGTGCGCGCGTGCAGGCGCTGCGGTCGAGCGGGACGCACCTGCGCGTGACGACTGTGCACCAGGACGCCGTGATGCCGACGCACGCGAGGCTCACTGTCAACACAAACGCTATCGAGCAGCACCTGTGGCGCGTGCGCAACATGACACCCGTGCACGTGTACATGAACGACGACTACTTTGTGAACCGCGACGTTGCGATCACGGACCTGTTCAACGAGTATGGCGGCACGATTGTGCGGACGGAGTCAGCAGCCATTGCCGGCGCGAAGACTGGCAATTCCGGTCTCATGACGTGGGCGGATGGAGTCTTGGGCACAAACTTCTTCGTCACTGACGAGCTGGATCTGCGGCACGAAGATGAGGTACCTGCTGCTGTCGTGCGGTTGTGGCAGCAGCAGGACGATGCGCTCACGCTCTGGGACGTCGAGGCGGTGAAGGAGGGCAAGACGCCACTGCCAGCGGTCAAGGCTCCTAACCTACGAAACGCCATCTTCATCATGCTGGACTACGCCGAGACTTCCCCACCGCGCAGCATCGCGGTGCCCCGCGTCGACACGGTGGACGGAGTCGTAGCCGCGTACAGCAGTCGCACATTCGGCACGTTGCGGCCCCGCTTTTACGCGACCCACGCGCCGTTCGTGTACTGCACGAACATGCTGCGGTACTTCGCCTTGCGGTACCAGCGCGAGTTCGCGCAGTCGATGTTTTTGAGCCGTGCGCGTAGCGCGTCCGATCTTTCTGTACCCTTCTTGTACAACGCCTTCATCATGGCGCGGCCATGGCAGGCGTCGCCGCGCTTTCCCGCCTACATCACCCTTCGACAGCAACTGAAGGAGCGGCAGCTGCGAACTGCGTCACTGTCACCATCACTGATGCCAGCAGAGCCAAAGGCGGCCGACGCAGCTGGCGTGGGAGAGAGGCAGCCGCACATGGAATGGCCATCGCAGCCCCCACCCAAGCAGGTGCCTGGAGTGTCCGTGGAGGAGAAGATCAATGTAGCGCCCATCGAGCTGAACAACTGCGATGGCTGTGCACCTGCTACGATGCTCGTTGGCCCTGAAAAGAGTGAATGCCTTTTCGGCAAGTTCTCCGACGACCTGCGCGCCAACGATGGTTTCATGCGACAAGTGAGTCAAGCGCAGCCCCTCTTCTTCAACGTGAACGCTGGTCTCACGAAGCCCGAGGCAGCCGATCAGTTGCGCGCCTTCCTGCAAGAGTTGTTCCCTAAGCCTATTTTCCTAGAAAACAACGCCGGAGGCGACGCTGCTCTGTCGAGGCTGTTTGGCGACCTGATGGCGCTGCCGGTGGTGGGCGTTGTGTCATACGAGGAGGGCGTGTGCCCGCTTGTGCGGAGCCTTGCGCTCGCGTTCGCGGGGCACCACCGTGGCGGCGTGCGTGTGAGCGTGCAGCGGTATGGGTTCGGCGAGGTGGACGCCACCATGGCGGAGGTGCGGCAGGACTTGCGGTACGCGCAGCAGAGCGCCATGCCTGCTGTTGCCTGCACCTACGCCGCGCACGTGACCGTGAAGAAATCGCGAAGAGGCGAGTCTCTGGCGGCCCTTGCGCGGCGCGTGCTGGATGCTGCTGACAAAACCGGTAGTAGTGGCGTAGAGCTGCCGTCGACGTGCGGCGTGGGCAGCGCTGGGCTGCGCGTGCGCGGGTTCGTGGTGGACGCGCGGACGCCAGGTGCGCCGTTACGTGACATGCGAGCTGTGGCCACGGCGCTAGCGGTGCCTGCGCAGACGCTGTCGCTGGAGGACTTCCGCGCCGTTGCTGTTGGGCCGTCGGAGGGCGACGTGGTGCTGGTTGTGTCGCGCGAGGACGCGGAGGCGAAGGCGGTGCACTGGGTGAATGGGGCGTCGGAGAGTGACCTGCTTGTGACGTACCCGCTGCCGGTGGAGGCGTACGAGGACATGGGCGCGGAGGTGCGGTGGGTTGAGTGGAGGCCAAGGGCGAAAGCCACTTTTTAGCGGCTGCAGGAGAAAGACGAGACGAGCTGGATGGCTGAGTGTAGGGGTGGGTGGGTGGGGAACGCTTGTAGAGTAGGCAAGCGCACGCGCGCGCTGGCTGGCGTGACGCTTCAAGGTCGTCTGTCCTCCCACCCGGCACACGATGAGCCAGCAGGAAGAGGTGCTGCTCGGCTTTGAGTGCTTCGTGTTCTGTCTCTGTCCGCTGACGAGCGCCGCCTCCATCGATCGCTCTTATTCGGTGTGCAAGCGCGCGAGACAGACACACGAGCATGCACAGAGGTGTGCGCACCCCAAAGGCAACGGCTGTGCCTTCATTGTGGTGTCTGCAAGACGGTGACGTGACGACGCAGCATGACCTGCGCAGCGAAGCGGATGTAGCTGCATCACTGTACGCATGGAAAGCCGAAAACACAATACAACAACGAAAGGGTAAAGGCGTGGGGCAGAACGATGCGGAAGAGGAGGATACCCGCATGCTTTTGTGGTGGCAGGGACGGATGCCGCCACGTCACACGGATGGGCTTCTGCTACTCCAAGAACCCCCTCCTTCTCCTTTCACACGCGCACACGCACGGCATGACTCTCTGTCGCTATTTCGTATTTGCTCCCCCTTTTCGATGTGTTTCCTTTCGTTATCGCTCTGTGAGACGCTGGCGCACGTACACTCATGACCGCGGTGGCCGTGTGTATGCTGCGCTCATGTGCCCACCCCACTCCTCCTTTCCCTCCCTTCCCTCACTTCCCTCACCACACACACACACACACACGCATCGACGTTGCCACCCGCAGTGATCCCATCTGCACTCCGCTGGCACTCTTTCTCGGCGCTTTTACTTCTTTCGGCATTCCACTTCTCGCTCTCCCCGCGTGCACGCACGATCGACACGACCGCGCTGGCCGCACCCACGGACACCTCGTACAGAACCTCTTTAACCACCATAGCGGCGACGAGTGGTGGGAAAGGGGGGAGGGGAAAACGAAAAGAAAACACGTTCACACCTCTAGCACGTCGAACCATGAGCGCTGCGAACGACTCCGGTGCTCCTGCGGCGCCGAGCGGCAACAAGGTAACCTTCCGCGTCATCCTCACCTCGGAGCGGAGCCAACCATTTCGTGTGATCAGCATTGCCGAGGAGGCCCCGCTCACGGCGGTGCTGCGCTTCGCCGCCGAGGAGTTCGGCGTTGCTTCCGTTGACTCCATGGCCGCGACCACTAAGGACGGCACCGGCATCAACCCTGCGCAGACGGCCGGCACGGTGTTCATGAAGTATGGTCAGGAGATCCGACTGATTCCGCGTGATCGCGTCGGTGCCGCCCCCTGCGTCCGCCTTCTGAGGAGCCGGTGGCGGTGGTGGAGGGGGTGAGAGTGGCAAGCGATGCTGTGTCTCTTGTGTGCCATACCAAGGCACCTGAGCTGAACCGCGCCTGTCTCGCGACACTATTTTCCCTCAGTTTTGGTTCTCTTTCGCTGTGGGCGCTTCTCCCTTGTAAAGGATTTCAGTGGCACACATACATGCATACATAAACGCATATGCGTGTGTGTGTGTGTGTGCCTCTCTCTGCCAAGTGCACGACGGTGCCTTCGAACTCCCCCATCCCCTCAAAACAACGGCACGCGCATATGTGCGGATAAGCGCGCGCGTGTGCTGACATCGAAGAGGACAACGAGGAACGAAGGAAAGCAGGAGCGTGCTATGGCCGCTCTTTCTCTTCTGCTGGCGGACGTGCATGTCTGCGTGCGTGCCTTCCAGAGCCGTCCACGATTTGTCGGACTCCACTCTCTTTATGCGCATGACGTCCGTGCGCGCCCCCCCTCCACTTCCCTCTCTTTCTTTCCCTACCCCCTAACTTCGCCTCACCTCTCGCACCCGCTCTTGCCGCACATGCGTCAGCGCGCTTCTCTCGAGGTTTTGAGTGTGATCTGCTTTTTTCAGTTGTGTCTGCACGGATTGCATGCTTGGGTGCGGCTGTGTCCGCGCACACGCCCCCATCCCTCTCTGTGGCTGTCTCTTTCTCTCTGTTGCTTCATCCTGTTGCACCTTCTCCGTCGACGATCTCTTCGCCCCTTTTCAGGGAGGTTCCTGTCGGCGTCATCGGCGTCATCTGCGCTTGTACATAAAAGTATTATTTCTTTTGCGTTGCGTTGCGCTTTACTCGGCCGGTCTGCCTGCGTTGCCACACCGTCGGCAGCCATCTCTCCCCATCTCTCCCCATCTTTTCCCCCTCCTCTCTCTCACGCGCATCCTTCCAAGACTCTTTCTCCCGTTGACTCCATCTGCGTACGCACGTGTGCGCCACGTGTGTAGGCGCATCGGGATCAGGTGTCGAGATGGCGCTCTCCTCGCAGTGGAGCCAGGCTGTCGTGGTGCGGGCGACGACCAAGGGTGAGGTAATAGTGCCGCAGCAGCCAAACAACGGTACCGCGCGCGCCATGGCGGCAGCTGGCAACCCCATCATCGTGCGTGCCCGCACAGCCGCCAACTTCGGCGCAGGGGTGACGCCGAATGCGGATGGCCGTGGCGACCGTGGCAGTAGCGGGCATGGCTTCCTCTCTGCCTTCGTCACTGGCTATGACATCAGCCAAACTTTCTGGATGCCAAACCCAAGCAAGGGAGAGATCGGCCTGCTGGAGTACCTCTATCGGCGCGGCCCGACGAACAAGTCACACGTGCTGCTGCAGAGTCGCCCGCTCCCGGAGCTACAGTTCAACTTTTCCACGTGCACCGGGTGCAACATCGACCTCAGCCACAACATGTTCCGTCTCTCCAAGGCTGCCATGGCACTCCAGCACATGGACGCAACGCTCGGCGACGACGCCGACGCCTACGACGACAGTGGAATGGACATGAGCGTCGGCGGTAGCGGTGCGGGAGGATCCACCGGATGCAACAACTTCTCTTCTAGCTTGTCATCACCCTCGACGTCATCTCGGCGGCCGGGGTCGACGCCGCAGCGGATCAGCATCTCGACCCGCGCCTTCAAAGCCACCATGCGGGCGAGTCTGCAGTCCCTTCAGGAAGAAGACTACTACCTCGTCAAGTACCGCGACTACAGCGCCTGGGCTGTTTCCGAGTACCGCAGCATCTGCAAGACAGACTCCATATTTGGCCGCAAGTACGTCGAGCAGTGCTTCGCCGTGCACGTGGGGCGAGAGCCAGGGGAACTGGTGCTCATCACGGAGGCGCAGTTCCTGTACGGTGTCGACGTGCTGCAGCGGCAGCTGATAAACCAGCTTACGAACGCCGTGCCGCGTCCACCGGCCGGCTGGGGCGGCGTGGACGCGAACCAGAGCAGCTATCAGCAGTACCAGATCGATATCAACTACAGCGCCTTGAACGCAGACCAGTTCCGCTCTCTCGGCGCAGTGCTCGGCGACGGCATGAGGCACGTGGGGGTTACGTGGGAGGAAGAAAGGCGCGCGGAGAAAGCGAAGGCGGAAGCGCGTGCGCGGGCGAGGGGTGGTGACGACGACTATGATTACACGCCGCCCGCCTGGTACGACTGGACCCCCAGCGCGATCCGTGCGCGGGTGCAGCGCCGCCTTCACAGGTGTTACCGTAGTGTTGGCCAGCTCACCGTGCAGCTTGCCGTGGTCGGCGTGTGCGGATTTCTTGTCTACCGCGCTGTGAAGGGGTACATTCCCGGCTTGTCCTCGCTGAGCGATGGCTACCAAGAGGACCGTGGCGGTGGTGGCGGACGTGGGGGCCGCGGCGGCGGCAGCCGTGGAGGGCGAGGAGACGGTCGCTACTGCGACTGCCGCCGTAGCGGTCGCGGCAACGATGACTACTACTACGACTACCGGCCGGGACTCTTCCGCAGCATCTTGATGGGCCCCAAGGAAGTGTTCGACTACATGCTAGCCCCTACCCCGGATCGGTAGTGGTGGCCCGATCTGCAGGCCCTTTGCGTATGCTGCGCCTGATTCTCTTCCTCGTCTGCTTTTCTCTAACCCCTCGGTGGCTCTACTCCGCGTAGATCGTCGTTTGCTTATGGGACTGGTTTGCGTGTTTGTGTCCATCAGTGTTCCTGTATACGTTGCTGTGGCAGGCGTGTCTTCGGTGTGCGCGGAGGCACGTGCATTTCTACTTGAAGGGAAGAGGTATGCTGTCGCACCTTAGCTGCCGGTGAAAGACGGCGTGCCCGCATGGACGTGCTTCCGTGGAGCCGCATCGCGCAGGAGAGGAGAAACAGGCGCGTACCTACGGAGAGAGGGGGCGGGCGGGGATGAGGAAGAGGGTCGAGTGCGATTCAGGTGGGT
The DNA here is from genome assembly GCF_000002875.2 of Leishmania infantum JPCM5. NCBI lineage: Eukaryota > Euglenozoa > Kinetoplastea > Trypanosomatida > Trypanosomatidae > Leishmania > Leishmania infantum. The sequence goes on from NC_009400.2 coordinate 415,399, forward strand.
GATGGGGCCGATGGCTAGAGTGCAACGTCCCACGCATGCAGCCGCTTCCCTCCCGGACTGCCTCTCCACCCACCCACTACTGCTGCACCGCGACAACACACTCTCTCACCTTTGTGTTCGTACACGCCCCCGTCCTCACACCTTATAAACGGGGCCGAGAAGAGAGGAAGCCAGTCGAGTCACGCTTCAGCGGCAATTCTCGCGCGCTGTGTGAGAGTGGGCTCATCTTCGCGCGTGCATGCGTGCGTCTTCGTTTCTGTATCTGTATGCCGGTATTCGCTTAGAAGCAGAGAACGCGAGCGACACGGAGCAGCAACACACATGCTCAATCATCTACAGTATGGGCAAGAGGAGAGGCGTGCATGAGCCCCTCCCCCCTCGCAGCGACGCACACAGGCGCACGCTTCTCTGACTCTCTCTCCGTGCCTGTGTATGTGTGCGTGTGCGCGCACTATCGGACTCTGCGAAGGGGCAGCGTAATCGACTATCGTTAGCCCCACCCCGCACCTCACGCACATCATGCACGGTTGCCCAGTCTGTCTGTCCTTTTCCCTACGCTTTTCTCTGTGCCTCTTGCTGGATCTGTGCGTATTACGGATACCTCCATAAGCGGCCTTCCTCTCTCGCTCTATCTTCTTGCGTGCACATCGTGGCCGGCGTTGCGGTGCTGCATCTCCCCTGCACACCCTCCCGCTGTTGTAATGCATGCGTGCACGTGGTGGAGTTCCACTGATCGTTGTTTCTGCTGCGAATGCCGCCGCGATGGAGATAGGAGGCACGCATCCCCCCTCACCCTCTGTGATTTCTTTGCTCGCATCGACCAGCCCAGAGAAACCAGCATGCAAGTAGAGGCAGCGTACCTCACCAGGATGCTGACTGGGGCGGCCCACACCCTCTCTCACCAACTCACATGTTGAGCCTTCGACCCTCCGCGCGCAGGCTGCAGCTGCACTCCTACCCCACCCCGCCGCGTCTCCCATACCAGATAATCTACCCCTCGTCCATTTGTGTGATAGCGCAGACTCTTGCTGACTGCCATGCATGTGCGTTGCAGTCGACCGGCTCACACATCGTTGTGCCGTCGTCGGAGTCACCGTCACGGCCAAGTTAATTCAACTGTCCGTATCACGCTGTTCTGCCGGCACCCAAGAGGGGACGACGCTGCCCCAGATCAGCTCCTCCGTTACTGGACCTGCTAGACCGCCTGCTTCCCCCAACGGCAACGGTGGAGCCGACATCTCCGGCTGCCCCTTTCAGCGTTTCACGCCCGGAAATCACCACGGCGGTCAGTAGCACCAGCACCTCCCGCGCTGCGGCAGTCAAGTCGCTGACATCGGAGGAGGTACGCCGGCAGCACTTGAGCGGCGCTTGATCGAGTACTGCCTTCTCTCCTCACGGAGCCCCTCACAAGAATTACTAAGGCCCGCACCACCATCATCACCACTGCCGGGACTACCGCGTGCTTCTGCCGTTAACCCCCACCTCGAACGTAGGACCGGTAGCTCCGCCGGCGCTGCCGACGCCCCGACGCCACCTGGGCGGCCTACACACTCCAGGCACGCGGCTTCGCTTGTATCGGCACTAGCCGCATGGGGAGGAACTGATCTTCGGCACTAAAAGTCACGGACTGCAGGCCTCGGCTGTCATGGTGCCTCACGTGGCCCATCGCTACCAACCGGTGCCGTTTTCACATGGCCCTTCTTATCTGGCCGCCACCGCCATTCATGACGCGTCCTCGGTGAGGGAGACGGCGGTGGTGAACAGAGTACAAACCTTCCGAAGGCTGAAGCGCGCCTCTGCCCGTGATGCGCAACACCGTGCTGCACCCTCCTCATCGTCGATGCCGGTGTTTTTGCAGTTACTGGGAGGGGAGTGGTTGCGAGGCGGCGGGGGCGCTAGACGCTGCTGGCTACTTCTCTACTCATCTTGTCCTCCTGGAGCGGTCTGAGGCGTAGGTGGGCTGACGAAGAGAAGGGCGAAGGGCCTATGTGCGTGATCGTGTGCATCTCCACACCGATCTAGGTGCACAGGGCCACGTACCTCTAGCCCACTCCCTCCTTGCTCAAGGTGCATACAGTACGTATATGACCGCATACATGCACACGCACAAGTGTACCCGCTGCGCTTCTTAGCCTCTTTTCTCCACTGCACGACTCCTCGTGCTGACGCATCATAGCTCTCTCTGTCTCTCTATGCCTCGACGGCTTGCCAGTGCCTCGTGTTGCTGCCTGCGGCCCCCCTCCCTCAGTTTCTCTTCTGCGCGTATTTTTTTCACGTATGCGTGCGCTCCTTAACCCTTTTGGGCTTGTTGGAGTCACGCATGGATCTGTAAGGGCTCGGGTACGCGGAGAAGGGGTGGGATGGGGGAGGAGGGGGCAGGGGCCGTCGCTACCCGTCACTCCTACCTCTCCACCTCTTCCCCTGACTTTGCACGCACACGCGCCTGATGCGATCTTCTCCGCATCATTTCTCACCTCCGCTCGCCTCTCCCGAGTCCTTTTTTTTTGTTCTGCCTTTCGCACGTCTGCTGATGTCCGCCTCTCCCATCCCTCCCCCTCAACACTTTACGTGCTTACTCAAGCCGGTGTGTGCACGTGTACGGGGATTTTTCTTTTAGCGTTGCGCGGCCCCCTCTCTGCACTCAGCCGCCCCCCTTTCCCCGGGCTGCGCTGCCGCCGCGATACCCGCTCGTGGAATCTTCTTCGACTCGATGGCAGCCCTCTTGTTTTTGTCTCTTCTGAAGGTTCAAGAGGGGTGATGGCGGTCGCTGAGCGCTCTGTGACGCACACACACTCCTGCTGATTCATTCACTTCTTTGCTGCGCTGTCTGCTGTCTTTCCTCTTAGCCTGAGCGGTGACTGTTGTAGACGTCATGCCGGCTGTCCGGCGGGAGCACGCACAACAATGGACGTCCACCTGACACGCACACGACACGCAACGAGAACGATGGCTTTACTGTGCTGTTACTGCCCTCTCTCTCTCACCCGGCCTCGAGGCTGCAGGGCCCGCTGTGTTTTTCCCGGCTGCCCTTATCCCTGCTGTTGACCCGCTCCACCACACCCCCGCCTGGCTCGCGCTTGGGGCGGGCCTCGCGGCACTTTGTGTTTACTTGGCTACAAGAGGAATCATGTATACTCTCGTGAAGGCGCGCATGGGATAGCGAATGTTGGCGGCTACCTCTCACTCTCTCGCCCCTTCCTACGCCAGCGGAGGAGTGTGCACCGGCCCCTGCGGGTGGAGGCACACGCATCTTTTTTTGTTCTGTGTACGCATTCTTCGAGACACAGCGGTGCGCCGAGGTCAGGGGAGAGGGGCGATCGATTCTCTTTCTCGTCCAGCGCAATCGCGGTGCTTGCTCTGCCTGTCAGTGCCACTTCTGACTTGCGTTCGCTTTGGGAATGCGCCCCAGTGACGTCATGGTCCTCTTCTCTCTCGTTGTTTCCACTCGCCATGCCTTTCGAGTAAGTCATGCCCCCCCTTCTGACGCCTCCACCCGGTGAGTCAGGAAGCTGGAAGGACGAGCGGCTCCGCACTCCCGTCCGTGCACACAGGCACAGGCATATACACGTACCGATGCGCTTGTATGGAGAGACGCGCTCTGCTCCCGCTGGTATGGCCCTCTCTGTGTAAGCGGCACGACCGCACACATGGCAGAGGTCGGGCCGACTGGGACGCGTGTGCCGACTCGGCCAATGGCCTCGGGTGTACCTCGCTCTCCCGCCTCTTCTATCTGCACGCCTGTCGCGCTGGCGAAGGAGAGGACGCACGCATCTCGAGGCCTGTCTGACCCTTTTTTTTTTCTTCTGTCCCGACCTGACCCCCCCCCCCCCCCACCTCTCCACTGCCATCACCGCTGTCGCTTCTGCATCATCGCCGCACGGGTGAACCATCGCTGTAGCGCTGGGCCATATTAGCCACCGAGCGTTTTCTCATCAACATGGGCATTATCGTGTATGCTGTTGCCCCATAAGTGAACAAAGAAAGCGTCGCATCATGAGCAGCGGCAGCGTCTGGATGGGACGCCGATGCTTCGCCGTCCTCCACCGCTGCACTCGGCCTCTCCCCTCTACGCATGCCCGCAACTTCATAGGACACGCGTCGTGGCTGCTGAGCGCGATGCCTTGGGGAGGAGATGAGTACGCATGTTTATGTGGGGAGCACGACTCGGCGTCCTTCCTGCTAACCCAAGTTTGCTGGTGCGAGCGACTACGAGGCATGAGCACTCACTCACCCGCAGCGCTCACAGAGCGTTTGCTGAGCCGACGCCGGCTTCTCTTACCTCCCCTCAACCCTGTCTCCGCCACATCTCCCGTGCCCCTTCCTATCCGCCCTGCCCATCTTGCTCCCATGAGAAGGAATTCGTGTCGTCGCTTGCATTGAACGCATGTGAGTGCGTTGCTTACGTAGGTGCCCCCCTTTCTCCTGCATCCGTATGCTTATCTCTGTCTTGTATACACACAATGCCCCGCATAACCTCCCATCACACGATCCCGCCACCACCGTCGCAGGCGCCAGGCCGGCACGGAGCTGCAGTTGGGATGGCCTCGGCAGTCGCCGAGCCCGACTCAGCTCAGATGGCACAGGATAAGATTACGCTGCTGCAGGCACTGGTGCAGCCCACACGGTACCGCCGCCGTGTGCAGCCGCAGTTTGAGGCCTTCAACCTCGAGGACCCGGACTACATGAAGTACAGCCTAAAGGCCTACTGGCCCCATCATCTCGGCAGCGGTGCTGTAACCGCTGATCGTGCTGCGCCACGTCAGCCAGGGTCTGAAAACCGTGGCAGCACCTCCTTAGCAGCGGCGCAGTCCCGCATGTCACCGCAGCCACTTTGGCTGGCGAACGGCGCACCTCCGTCACTCTCGGCGGCATATGGTGGTCCACATCGCATGGGGTCGTGCAACATGGACCGTGGCCAGCAGCCGCACTGCAAGGAACTCACGACACGGCCGCCGCCGGTCCTTCCTGGTGCTGGTCGCAGAAGCAGCTCATCTGGCTATCGACTTTCACCTGGCCGCAGAGATGAGGAGGAGGGATGGCCCACCACGCTGTCGGGATACCAAGGCGCCAGCGAACTGTATAGCGAACACGACGACTATAGTGCAGGTGGTGCATCTGACCACGCCGCATACAATGACGGCCACCGCCATTCAGAGCGACCGGCACCGCAGCACCCCAAACAACAGCCACACGAGTGCTCGTCATCTTCGCAGCAAGAGGAGGAGAACAGAAGTCGCTGCCCCTCCGCGTACGACACCCAACCCGAGCGCGAGAAAAGGCACCGTGATGAAGAGCGACCGGCTGGCCAGCCTCGCCGCTCGAGCACTTCGAACGCTCACGCGCTCAGCATTGACGATGGCGCGCACCGGCGCTCGGGGCTCGGCGGCTGCGGCGACTCTGCCACGGCTGACTGCCACGACCAATATGGGCCTAGAACTGGAGAGTGTGGCGTAGACAGCAGCCGCCCGCCGCGCTTCGAGGCGGCTCTGCCGGTGGGGGCGCAGCATTATGGATGGCCGCACACCGTCGGTGCCAACGGAGGCGCGAGGGACACTGTCGGCAATGGTCAAGTGGGCGAAGCGGATGAAGGCGAGGGCTCGTATGGGGATGGCGGTGCAGAGTGGGGGGCTGCTCTCGATGAGTGGGACGATGACGAGGAAGGCGGTGCGGCCCCAGTCAGGGGGCACAACCTTTACGCCAACGACGGCGAGGAGTGGATGGACACGAGGGACGGTGCGTATCATGACCGTGATGATGACGCTGACAGCGAGCCCTCACATCTCCGGCCGCCTCCGCCTGCATCGAAGGAGCAGCGACCTCAGCCGTCTCTGCGTGCGTCGTTGCCAGCGGAGGCGCCAGCTCCTCCATCACAGCATCGACACCAGCGCCCCACTAGTCATATCCAGCAGCAGGCGGCTGGCGTGGCAGCGTTGCAGCCGTCGAGCAAAGGGTCGCAGCAGCCGCGGCCCGTCGAGGGAGAGGTCGACCAGTCTTCCAAGAGGGACAAGAAGAAGACGCGGTCGAACAAGCACAACCCGCGCGCCTTCCTGAACAGGACGGCGCACACTTGGGTATCGACGAACACGACCACCACGGTGATTCTGCCTCCCGCCACGGTGCCGCTAGTGCCGATGTCGGCGTTTGCCATGGCCGAGGTGAGGCAGCCCGTGGATGGCCGCTGGGCTGCCTCTGCAGTGTTACCCCCGCCGTCGCCACACTCTATGAGTTCTCAATCAATGCCGGGCTATCAGCAGCGGCGCTCGCAGATGGAGGTGCTCGATGACAGCGGTAACTCCATCTCGAATGGACGCAAGCACGTTGGCAACTCCCTTCCATGCTTGCCAAGCCGCAACAAGGTATAGGAGGATGCGGTGCACCACAGCATGCCTGAGCTGTGATGGAGCGTGTGCAGTTCCACCACAGGACCGGGGGCGGGGGGAAGTGGCTTGCCAGCATGAATGTGTGTGTGTGCGGTCTCTCTCGCTTTTTCTTTTTGGGTTTAAACCGCCCGCCGTTTCAAGAATTCATAGTTGAGGGTGAGCCTTTCCGGGGGCTGAGGCGATGGGGGCGGGGGGCTGCGGTGACGGCCAACGAAAGAGGAGAGTGCAGCAGCTCTCTGCATCTGCGCAGAAGGGGCGAGAGATAGAGAGGCAGGCGGAGTGGGATGGGAGAAATTGAATACACGGACACGCACAGACGGAGCTTACTGGCAAACATCCCGCCCTTCCTGTGTGTGTGTGTGGAGGGGGGAGGGTGAGCGGAGGCGGAGCGCGAAGCTTTATGACATGAAGCTGATCACGCCTTCGACCTTGCCTTCTCGTTCTCGTTCTCCGCACACCCCAATCTCGCCCACCTTCACATCCGCCAGGGCGCATCCCCGCCGAACCGCCACAGCCCCGAGAGTTGGTACCGGCACCTGCGCATAAACAGCGGCCGACCTTCTCCCCCCTCTCCCACCGCTGCTCTTTGCTCACCCGCCCGCATGGCCGAAGACGCCTCTGACGTTTCAAATTTTTTTTATTTTCTGGACCATTGTTTCTTCTGCGCCGGCGTCCCCCCTCTTCCTCCCTCCTCCTCCTACCCTCTTTCCCTCCCATCCGCATCCACGCGCACGCATGGCTCTGTCTCCTACTGCCTGTGTTGGCCTGGCGCTTCTTTCCGTTATACATTGCTGTGCTCTGTTTCTCTGCAGGCGGGGCTTTACTTCCTGGCGCAGCGGCTCGACCCTCGCTCACATCCTCTTCTCTTGTTGCTGTTGTCGTTTGTGGCTGCGCACGCGCCTCCCTCGCTGCCTCGGCGTCTTTTGTTACTGCGCTCTGTGTCACTGCCGGACCCCTTTGATGACCGGAGGAAGGGGTGAGAGAGCTGATGTGTATGGGTGGATGACGGGAGAGGAGGTGGCGGGTGGGGGAGGGCTCTTGTGGGTGTGGGTATGTGTGCATGTAAGATGTGTGTCGGTGTCGGCATCGCCCCGCTTTCCTCCTTCCTCACCTCTCACTCTCGCGCTCTCTCAAACGGTTTGTGAATCTTCTCCTTCCGTCTGCCACTGCCTTTTGTGGGTTTGCCGGCGTGTCTTGGGCGTGCGACGTCTCTGTGCTTCGGCGGCGGCGGCGGGTGGTGGGCACCGCTGCTCTTTTTTTTTTACTTCATTGATGTGCAGGCTTGTGTAGGTGTTCGCTCGAAACAGAGCAACAACGTCGTGGACAGGAAGGCAGTGCCGAGGAGAGCACGTAAGACGGCACATGTTGGATGGCGCCTTGTCGTGAGCCCTGGGCTGCCGAGCATCTGCTGCTCTGTATCTCTCTCTGTCTGGGTATGCGCAGAAAGTGTGGTGCTGAGGAGAGGAGCGAGAGGTGATGGCGATGATGGAGAGAGCACTATCCGTGTCCTGAGCTCACGCCTTCAAGCTGACTTCCATCGAACAGCATGGCTTGTCGTCACCCCACGCTCCCGAACCTATCCTTTCCTTTACCTCGTCTCCGCGTCAAGCCTCTCTCCCTCTCTCTGTTGCTGCCCTCTTGTCTTTGGTGCAGCGGCTGGCGTGCATTCTCAGCGCACAGAAGCTTCCACTTCACCAGGCGCCCACGCCCGTACACACTTTTCCTCCATGTAAAGCCCAAACACACAGTGACACGCCATCACACGCGCGCATATTCTTATGCAGTGACGATACCTCGCCCTCTCTCGCTCTCTCACAAGCACCTTGCCCGTCTCTCTCTCGGGCATCCTCGTCCCTCCCCACTTCGACTGCCTCCCGCCCAACGTCCCCGCTCGCTCTGCTTGAGTCTCCATACGCTTACAGACCAGCACGAGGTTTCCAGTCAAGCTCATCGAGCGCACAGAAAACAACAAAATCTACTCCGACTTGCACAGCTTCGTGTGACACCATCGGCCTCGACGACAGTTCACACGCGTGTCCTCCCGCACTCGATCATCTAAGCAGAACGATACCGGGCCAGCAGCAGCGGCAGCAACTACAACAACAAGCCAACAAAAGGCAGAAATCATGGCCCACCTTGGCGGGCACACGACTAAGCAGACCTACGTGACGACATACACGACAGACATCGACCCTCGCATGCTGCCGGACTTTGTGACCCGCGGTGCCGTGCCAGCAGAGGGCTGGCGCGGTGATGAAACTACCGGGGAGCGACAGACAAGCGCGAAGTATGCTTCACAACCGCCTTGCGGCCAGGAGCGGCACCATCACCCACCTCGGCATCCTTACAACCCACGGCCGCCTCACCATGGCGGCGCTCCTCCTTACGATCACGGCTATCGCCAGCAACCTCCCGCTTCCCATCACGACGAGTACGGATGCAGCGAAGCTTCGGCGTCAACATCGTCCGCCACTACCTCAGCCACTTCCAGCGCTAGCAGAGCCGATAATGGCAGCTCACACCGCTTGCGCAAGAAGTACACCACCACCACCGTCACAACGATCACCACCACCACGATCCTGCTGCCGAAGGTGCAAGAGGCCTACGTATTCCCCTCTGTTACGTCCCATCACACGGACCAGCAGCAGAACGTGGGAGGGGCAGGCGGACCGTACGCCATCACAGGCGGCGGCACGCGCGAATACGTGCAACCGCCGCAAGGGTGTCTTTATGAGGTCGGCAATGGCAGCGACAATAGCGGCCGGATTCAGGAGGCCAATTTTCCCGCCGGCAATCGTGTAGTGCCATCGAAGATGCAGCCCGCCCTCAGTGGCGAGGGCTCGCAGAACTGGGAGTTCCGCCAGCACACCAAAAACCAGGTAGAAACAGAGGAGGCCCGGGGGCGGCTGCCCACGCTGCAGGACCTCGGTATCGCCAGCTACTTTGCAAAGGACAGCACAGGAAACGGAAGCGCGGTGCCGCGGCGGCGGGAGGCACCGTATGCTCCGGCGCCGCACAACCCCAGTAACGGCGCTGCCCCGCTGCGGCAGCAGCCATGGGTGGCGGCGGAGACGAGGTACGAAGTGGAGGGCGGCAAGCGATACTGCTAGGAAAGCATCATGGCACGCCGTCCGCCCCGCTCGGCTTTCGTGCGCGGCCTTATTCTCTGGTTTCGGTGCCGAGCACCATCGAGTCGTTCGTCGGCAGCCGGCGCGTAAGCATGGAAAAACGATACCTGACCCGCGTTCCAGCTCTTTCCTTTGTTCTTTTCTGCTGTTGGTGATTTGCTCGTGACTCGTCCTGCACGCCTGCTTCGTCGTGCATGCGCATGCGGTCTCACAGTATAGAGCGCTCATGGAGGCGGTGTGCCGCTCCCTCCTCTTCCCCCTTTTGTTTGTGCATATCCACGGCGATATGAACCGTCGGATAACTCTTCATTGTTGCCGTTCTTGGGTGTGCGCGTGCATTCTCCGTGCGGGCTGTCCAATGCGGTGGGGCGCATGTGGGCGCGTAAGCGTCCCCTTCCTCCCTTCCCCTCTCCCCACGGGTTGCACTCAACATCCTTGGCGCTCGACCACAGCCACTCGCCCTCTATTGCTGATATCTCTTTCTGTTTTCGTCTTCTTTCCATGGCATAAACTGTTTTTCTTTTTTTTTCTCATATGGTTTTCGTATCCGATGCCTTCATACTGGTGCCTTTCCTCATCTCTGTCTACCGTACACCCCTCGCACATCCTTCACTCCCCCGCCCTTCTATTCCCGGGCAAACGCCGCACCACTGCTGACGAGTGGCAGGGCCCAGGCACCCACGGCGTGGCGAGGTCAGAGCGATGTATTCCTGCTGATGTCGGCGGCCAGACCCTGGAGGGCGCTGCGTCGGAGCGACCTGCGACGACGCACACGTTGGCGCCGTCCACATCATGGGCGGGGTGTCGGCGTGACTCAGGTGTATGCCACCCCCAGCCCTGGCTGCCCTGCTGGTGGGGTGGGGGGAGCCTGAGGAGGATGGAGTGGGCAGAGCTTGCGGCAGGGGCGCTGCTGCGGTGACGGATTCGGCGCACTGCTGTACCGCGCGTGTCTGGCGGCTGCCTCGCACGGGGTGACGAGGGCTTGTGACTGGAGCCACTGCGAAGGCAGCCGGACCAGCGTAGACGCTGAAAAAAGTGGTGTGGCAGTCGCTGCGGACTGGACGCGTTGGAAAATACCTCACATAAGGAAGAATGTCTCCGGTACTTCCTTCTTGTGTGCTGCAGCTGTGCATCACGTGCTGTGGATGTCGTGTGCCCTTCGGTGTGTATCAGTGCGCGTGAGCCCGTGCGCTCGTGTGCCCTCCAACTTCTCCTTTCGAAAGGGAAACAACCGAACGCAGCGGTATATGTCTGTATGGTTTGCGGAAGGGGGGAGGAGGAGAACGAAGAGGCGGGGGCGACGCATCACCTCTGCCGCTCGTCTTGTAGAAGCTGTGGCGCGCAGCTCACTTTCTCTCGCTCCTTTTTTTTTCGGCACACACACACACACGCACACAGAGCGGGACAGGAGGAGAGAGGAGGTGCCGATGTGCGTGTCTGTGGAGAGGTGCTCTTGCTTATATGTGTAAATTTCCTTCGAGGCTGTTCGGCCACCACCGCCTCCCTTTTCCTGCTCTCTTCTTCGACCAGCACACGACGAGCTCATCACCCCTCCGTTGTGATGTGCGACTTTCTTTAGCCGTTGTTTCTTTTTCTGTTATTCTCATTGTTGTCATCGCCCCTTCTTCTGTCCCCGAGCGCTCTACCCCCCCCCCCCCCCCACCACCACCACACCCTCCCCTTCCGTCAAGTGTGTTCATGCTCACACCGAGAGAGAGGCACGCACGCACACGCACAGCGATCATCGCGCCCACGGCACCGTACGAACGCGCACGGTTGCATGTCAGCGCCGGTGCCTGTCTCAAGCAGATGAGGGGAGTGGAGGAAAGTGCTTTCTCCTTTTTCTGCCCGGCCCCTGCTCGTGTTCTTGGGCTCGTTTTTTTATTGTCTTGGCGTGTGCGGTGCACTTACTGGCGCGGTAGCGGCAGCTTACTGCCGTCATGGCTGCTTGTCGCTTGTGGGCCCGTGATAATGGAGACGGAGGACGAGGAACATGTGTATGTATGTACGTGTGTGCGGGGGGTGGAGGGTGGGCCATGTGGCGTGTGCATGTCCGCCTCGGTTTCTCCGTATTGTACGCTCCCTCTCCCAGCACTGTATCCCCCCTTTTGTTGGTCCCTTCATGGCGAGAGAGTAAGACGCTTCAATTTTCAAGCGAAATGAACGCCGGGACTCGGCGGCAGCAGAAGGTGTGTGACGTATACGCAAGAGGTAGAGAGCGGGCGCGCTAGAGAATAAAGATCGGCGAGACGCCGCAGTCGCAGGCATCGGGATGAAGAAAGTGGGTGGGTGAGAGGGAGGGGGAGGAATGAGTAGGCCAGCGCGGCTTGGTGTGATCCTTGATCGCACTGAGGCCTCCAAGCCCTTCCATTTACGCAACATGCGCGCTTGCTTGCTCACGCATGGCAGAGCGGCATGTGCCTCATCTCTCTCTCATGCGTAAACACGCTTAGCTACGCACCTGCGCCTCTCTCTCGCTCCGCTTCCCCGCTGTCTCTTGCTTCTCTTGAAGGGCTTTTGTGGGCTGGCGGAACGCGTGCGTTGGGCGAGAGACTTGTGCTACGCACGCCATGCATGCACGAGCACCCAGGCTCACACACCCGCCGATGCCCATCTCTTTATGCGTGATACTTTTCTCTCTCCGTCGCCGTCGTCGTCGTCTCCGTTCCTACACAATTCCGTGTGCTTCCCGACCCCTTCCACCTTGTCCGCCTCCTCTTCCCCTCTCTCGCTTCTCGTCGTGGGCCGGTGGGCAACGCACACGCCCTCCCCTTCCCCTCCATCCGCGCACCCATGTTCACATCCCTACGCGGAGGAGCATACGCATCGGTAGCTGTGCGGATCACACACACACACACACAGACACAGAGAACAAGCAAAGACGGGAAGGCTCAGCACCGAAGAAATAGGCAGCAGCGACGTGGGACCACGTGACCCAAACTCGCCGAACAGGACAGCGCGCACGTTCACACAAAGCCTTCCTCTCGGACAACAAGGACAGAAGCTACCATCTACATCTATCTAACATATCTATCTATATAGATAAAGGAGGAGGGGTGGGGGAGGCTGATCTGCAGAGTCGTGTGTAGCGCTTCTGTTTGAGTTTGGTTCCTTCGACGACTGCCGCGCTGCGCGTCTTTCTCTCTCGCCCTTTGCATCGCTTCCTTCTTGGATTCTCACACCCATGCGCACGGGTGCGTGTGCATGCAGAGAGGAAGAAGAGCAGAGGGAGGAGGGGACATCCTCATCCATACAGGACAGAGGTGATCGGCTTCTCTTTTTCTTTGGCGTTCACACCGTCGGTGCCGCCTCGCTTCCGCTTCTCCGTGGCTGCACGTCCTTCTCGGCACTCCTCAACCCGTGCGCGACCTTTTCTCTTTTTCTTCCGTCTTTCCGGTGCTCTGGCCGTGACTCCTCTCGTGCGGCCACCCCCCCCCTCCCCCTCCCCCGCACACCCGAAAGCGGTGTCCCTGTTCCTCGCTTGCTCACACGCACTCTTCGACAACACACACACACACGCATATATATATATAAACTATATATAACTATATATATATATAGTTATATGTATATATGGGTGTGTCTATAATCGTTTCCTGAAATCCCTTTTCAAGTCGCTCCACGTTTGTTGTTGTCCTTCCGTTGCGTCCCGTCGTCTTCTCTGTGCCTGTCTCTGTCTCGCTCTGTGTGTGTGCCGTGGGCTGCTGTCGGCTTCCCCAACAACGCAGTTCACACATATATCCATATATATATATATATACACATATATATATCTATAGATAGATACATATATATTCTGTGCTCTTCCCCCCTTTTTTGCGTTTCCTCTGGTGTCCGCTGAGCCACGCCATTCTTCATCATCCGTCGTCGTCTGTTTTCTTTTTCCTGTGTCCACACCCGCCCTGCCCCTACTTACGTTCGCTTCCCTTCGTTTTCTTTCTTCGTTGCTTTCGTCACTGGTGGTGTTGGTGGTGGTGGTGGTGGTGTGTGTGTGTGTGTCCTCGTGTACACCGATACACACACCTTCACACTTCCTCAGTGAGCCAGCGGTGTCTGCTTTGGGTGTCTGTGTCTGTGTGCGCGACTCACGCGCGACCGCAGGGTTGATTCACTCACCACTGCTACACCTCCCCCTTTTCTGCTTTCTCTCTTTTTTTCTGTGCGCTCCTCACCGCAGCCCTTCGGACGCCCGCTTCCTCCCCTTCAGCGGCAGCAGCAGCAGAAGGCTCCAGGTGTGCCGTTATTGTGTTCCTTGCAGATTGCAGGCCTTCTCCGGCGTTTCCTCCGCACCGAGTTGGAGTGTGGCCTTCCTCAAGACCACCGCGCCCATCACCATCCCTGAGCAAAGGCACCCCCACCTCGTGCCATCTGGAGTGATGCTACGACAGACCGCATCGGCTAACGCACACCCGTGCCAAAGGATAGCACCCAGCACAGCGATCGAGGAGGCTGGCAACGCGTGCGAGGACGATAACAGGGAGAACCAAAACAGGAATGGCGCCAATCACCACCCTAGAGCCGCAGCCGATGTGCTTCAGAAACGGAAGGAAGCCCTAGCACCGGCACTGCCATCGCTGCCTCGGCACGTCACCGAGGGATCGACCTCACTCTATTCCTCATTCTCTAGCAGCGTCTCTTCGCTTGAGAAGCGCGCCGATGCTGCCGCCGTAGCGAACACCGCTGCGGTCGCCGTCGCTCCGAGCCCGTTCTCCGTGGTATTTCACATCCCGACACGGATGAATAGTGGCATGGACAGAGCTGCACTCCTAACACGCGATCCGCGCTTGTTAATGCCACCGCTGCGCCACAACGAAACAAACTCAACCGCTGTGTCACCACAGCTGAACGGAGGCGGGATGGATGCTACGATGTCGAGCGATCAGCTGCTTCTGCTACCCATCCCAAGGTCGCTCCCCTACACATCACCAGCGGGGTGCACCCTCGTCGCTGACGTCGGGATCGCTTCCCCACTCTTTATCGACTTGAACTCGCTTCAACTGACCGGCATGCTGGAAAGCGCACCTGCTTGTGCCTCTGCTGCTGCGGAAGCCGCAACCGCTGCTGCACCAGCTGCTCAGCCATCTGTCGTGCCGGTGCCACGGACACCACCGGCGCTAGGCACGCTGGTCGTCGACACGGATGAACACGCCGGTGCTAGCATGACACCTCCCACGGATTCCGCTATCGGTGGATCGGCTTCTGCCCCCGTGTCGACAACAGCGGTTGACCGTGTGAATGGCAAGGCCCACGCCTCACGCAGCTCGCGCACCCAAGTACATTGCCCGCCCACTGCAGCGGCAGCGCTACCCTTTTACTCCAACGGTGCGAGTGACGGTGTTTCCTTAGCTGACCCTCCCGTTGCGGCGGCAGTTGCCCTGCATCTACTGCCGCCTTCTTTTGGTGCCATCACCGCAGCCGACACGAGCCACCTCACGCCAGCAACACAGAGCGCCGGCGAAGGAGAGTGTCTGCCGTCATGCTTCAGCGGACATCGTACGACTTCCAGCGCGCCCGACTTCCAACCGTCTTCTTTGACCCATGTCACCCATGCTGCCTTGTCCTCGCTTGGATTGCCGTCAGAAAAGTCGCTAGCCGCTGGTGCCACCGCCACTTCCGTGACTTCCGAACATGGGCCAGCGGAGGAGGGAAGCGGGAGGAACGGCAAATACGGAGACGAGCCCGCTCCGCGGTGCCGCATGACAGCCGTGCTGGAAACTAAGACGACGCCTCTGAGTGCCCTGGCGTCAGACATCCACCGTGAGCATCCTCGGGCTCTCTCTGCACCTGCAGCCGCAACGGCACAGCAGCGTGGAGTGCGGAGGAGCAATACCCACCGAAATGTGCTTGACAGCCGCTGCCCTTTTCACGGCGGTACGCGGGGGCCGCCGTCGGTGTCGATTAATGAGGCTCTTGCAGATGCCCTCCTTCTCCGTTGCGCGGCATCAGATGCGGTGGCGGATACTATGGTGTCGATACCGCCGCTGGCCGCCTCTGCTCGACAGGATTCGACAGACACTGCTTTCCGGCAGCTGGCCGCTCGCCGCCATCAGGTCTCGCCTCCGCCAGCGCAGCCGCCGCTGCAAGAGCCCGAGGCACTGCTACCGCCACCGACGACCAAGGCGCCAATGCAGCTTTCTGCGTCCTTCCCTGCTGGAGAGGTGCTGTCGCTGGACGGTACGCTGCGGAGCTGCGCCGACGACGCTGCCTTGGTTTCGAACATGAGCAAGGGATCGCCCTTGTCAACCACCGTGGCCTTTGCTGCCACGGCTGGAACAACGGCTTCTGCCCCCTTGTTTGACTCTCCTGCGGGCGTGGCAGGGGAGTTCTCCGCGATGCGGAGGCGCGCATACGGTGGCGTGCGGCCAGCGCCACCTGTCCAGCAGGCGCGGTTTGCAAAGCAAAACCCGCCGTGCTCGGCTCTCTCGATGCGCCCAGATGTGTTTCAACATGGCGCTGACGCAAGGGCTGCTGCCGCACCTGCGACGCCCGCCGATGGACGCACGGTCTCGACCTCGCCGCAGCGAGCTGCCCGCACTGCCGCCTCCAGTCAGGGGGGCGGCGTGCTTCCGCGCGACGACGGCACAGCAGCCCTGCAGCTGGTGCTGACCACGTCGCAGGAGTTTCTTGTGCCCTCTGATCAGCGCATGGGTGGCGGTGTGCCCGACGCACCACCAGCGGCGACAATGGAAGCGGAGCCAGAACGGTACCCGCAGGCCTTATGCGACAACCCTCCTGGGCAAGCAGCAGACACCGCCTCGCAGCTGCCCCATCCCGCAAGCGAAAGCGTGACTGCCGTCCTCCAGCTGCCCGTGAACGCTGCTGCGTCTCCAGCAAATCTCGTTGCCAACTCGCAAGCGCTCTCGGCGAACACCAGCAAGGATCCTGTGGCGCGGAGCAGTGCGGCAGCACAACAGGCACCCTCGCCTTCGCCCGCACCACAGCCTCCAACTGCGCAGAGAGAACTCGCGGCCTTGCGTGTGCTGCCCATGCCCCGCATCGCAGAGACTGCTCGTGCCACACAGCGGCACACGACGGTGTCGCTGTCTCGCTCTGTGGAGCGCTATCCGGCAGTTTCAGGAGGAGCAGGCGAAGCACGTGGCGGCGCCATCATGTCACCTTGCCCATCCGCGGCGTCTGTGATGAGCATTAACGTTAACACGATTGCGGCCTCCCCTCACGCGCGCGCTTCAGCGTTCGAGCGGCGAGATGCACCGAGCACGCCGAGAAGTACGAGCCACCAACGCAGCTCCACCAGCGTCAGGAACGAGCCTCGCGGTGTCGCGCGTATCATGTTGTCTGTCTCAGCAGCCCCGCTGTACTCCTTCGCGCACGTCACTCATGGCGAGCAAGCGCAGACGGAGCCGTGCCGTCTTTTCATGTGCTCCTCACCACCTCCTCGGCCACCTCCGCGTCGGGCAGCACACACGGCACCACTCCCCGTCTGTATTACTGCTGCTTCTGCCGCCGCGTCATCGTCGACTTCTTCTGAGACGACGCCACTGTGCAGGCCGGCGGATGTGAGAGACGCAGTGGCAGAGGATGGAGCCCTGCCCATCATACCAGCTACCATCGACACGGCGGGCAGCAACGCATCTTCGCTGGCGGCGAGTGAGCTGCTGGGTGTGCTGAAGGACTGGACTCCGACTCAACTAGCGGTGTCGCAGCCACTGCCAGCATCTCAGCGAGCAGCAGCGGTGGTGGTGGTGGCGCCGGGTGCGGATGTGGAGAAACCATCGACAAGGGAGACACCTCTTCCCACTGCCGCCAACCCTGCAACGCAGGCGGAGGCTCTCGACACGCGCGCGAAGGTGCTTACCCGCACAACTCGTGCCAGTGACATCGCCGAGACAGCAGCGAACTTGCGACATAGAGACGCACGCGGCTTTTCTGCTGCGGCTTCTCCTGTCCATCACAATTGCCGAGGTTTACGCGTGGCGCTTCAGCGTGATGACAGGCGTGGCACTGTATTCGCTGCGGAAACGCCGCCCACATCGCTACCGACACATGTCGTGCCTGTCGCGGACAACCTGCTCAAGCACCCCACCACTGCCCCGCCAGAGCGCCGAGCTCGAGGAGGAGAGCTGTCATCATCGATGGCCCCCATCACTCGCCTGCCAGCATCGGAGAGTGTGACTGCGACGCCGTTTGCATGGAATGGTATGACAGCCGCAGGGGCACGGTCGAGGTTGCAGACCACAACAGCAACGCTATACGCAGCAGCTGCCGCAAACGTGACGAATGCCCTGCCATTGTCATCGGGCCCTTCCTGGGAGAGGATGGAGCCGCTGCCCGTGGGCCATCTTGCATCTGCCACGCCAACTGTCACCCCGCTAATGGCACGCACGCTTCCGTTGCATTCAGTTCCGGCGAAGACGGCTGGAACGCGGCTTGCCATCCCTCACTGCGTGCCAACGCCGCCCTCGCTTCCGTTGTCCTTCCAACAGCAGTGCACCCCTCGAGGGGCGGTCTTTACAAGTCTCAAGGCTGCCTCGCGGCAGCACCCTTCGCAGCCGGCGGCTCCGGGGCGCTTTCGCCAGCCCCCCGCACCTACCATGCCGCGCCAACGAGAAGAAAGGGCACGCAACGGGTCTGCGAGTGGTGAAGCTCTCGCTACGCCCCCACATACCCTGATTGCCCAGCAGCTCGCCGGCGGCGCCGCGACCAGTACGTCCCACCAAGGTGAGGTGGTGTGGGAGGTGTTGCCTGGTACTCACAGCAGCAGCTGCGACTGGCCAAACCCGGCGCCGTCGTGCCCCTCCTCCGTAGCCTCCAGCCGCCTCCAGCGCCATCAGCTGCAGGCGGGGTGGCGCAGCGGGCTGCCCCGCTCCCTGCCCTTCGTTGATCTGACACGTGATTCGATGCCCATAGAGATGCTCGGCCCAAAACCAGAGGCAGCCATGCGCCACAGGCCGTTCTCAACCGAGCTCGGCGGTGGTGACGAGACGACTTCTGGCGGCCCCAGTCGGCGCCAAGCTAGGCCAGTACCCCACCAAGAGTCGCAAGCCGCGCAGCGGAGCTCTCCGTCCTCTTGGCCGTGGTGGCGAGGGCAGCACGCCTTGACCCCAGGGCAGAGGCTGTCAGGGCGAGTGCAGCGTCACGGCGACGGCGCGCGCACTGGCGACTTCTGTGTTGCGTTACCGCCGAACCCCGACATGGTAGACGGCGCCGACAACGCGGCAGCGCCGCATTGCCGCCCCACACTTTCATCCTCGGCAACAGCAGTGGCGGCTGGCGGAGTCGGCAGTGCTGGTGACGGAGGAGGGCTGGCCCCCACTGCTTGTTCTATTCCAGCAGCACCTACGTCTCCGCGGCTGTGCACTGCGCACCTTGCAACGACACGAGAACGTGCTGGCGGGCGCGCTGGAGCTGCGGCCGCAAAGAGTGCAACATCGGGATGCGCCACCGCGGGCCAACCTCTGCATCGTGTCGCTGCCGCCGCGCCGGCCGCGTCGCCAGGAACTACCACTGCGGCCGAAGCGGCGACGCTGGCGAGGACATGCACCGGCTCGGGGCTGACGGGAGTCACGGACTACTACGGCGCCTACCAGCGTACGCAGCAGCCTCGCAGCACGAAAAGTGGCCCGCCACCGCCTTCACAGACGTTTCGCTTTCAGCCCTCGATGGTCATCGGCTCGCAGTCGCCACAGGATAGTGGAGGAAGGGAGGCAAGAGGGAGTACGGGCACTGCCAGTAGACCCGGCTCGCAGCCAGTGGCGGAGGCTGGCATGGCACTTCCGGACACCGCTGCTGCTGCTGCGGCAGGTTCGCAGGAGCCGCGCCGCCACTACTTCCAGAGCGGAACGCCGCTGCAACGATACAGCGATGGAACGAATGCCGCACTACGTGACTGTGGCGGGGTCAAGGGTGACTGCGGGCCGCAACGCGCGCCGCGACTGACTCGGTCATTGCTCGACCAGCTGCAGCGGAGCTACGCCGCGGTAGCTGATGCATCGTCTCGACCGCGCTACCTACCCATCGACTTTCCCTTGAAGGAGGCACTCGTGGCAAGTTGGCACGACGCAATACACCACGGTGCCCACAGCGGCAACGATCCTAATACTACACCAGCGATGCTGCAGCGCCCGCGGCCTTCATCCCCGTCCCGCGGACAATGTGTGGAGAACGTACCGGCTGTGCTTCCCCAGAAGTGAGTGAACGGTTGCGTATTCCTATCATGGACCCGACTCGCCACCGCCGCAGCTGCATGCCACCGTCGCTGCCACTCCCATGGTCACCCGCTCCGAATCACCAATTGCCGCCCAGCCGGATCTCCCCGCAGCGGCGCAGCAGGAGAGGCTTTATATGCAGCGGTGCACTTCCTCTTCACCCTCCCCCGTCCCCGTCGCACCACCGCTGGTGGTGCGTGAGAATTACGGCGCCGTGCTGCGGACACCCCACCCGCAGGCGCTGCCGTTCGTGATGTCCTCTCAACAAGCTCAGCCCCGTCTTCTCCGGCGCAACCTTGTGGAGCAGCCGACTCGCAAGCACACCGCCCGCTCGAGTGCCGGCACCCGTAGCTCTACAAGAGATGACCTTTGCGCCAGCGAAGATCCTGGCAACGCCTCCGTCGCTGGCATCACTGGAGCATCAGCAGACGCCTGTGCTGACCGCCGTCGCCACCGTGTCTGCCGGACCGCCACCAATGCCCTGGTCCCCGAAAGGCAACGGCCCAGGTGCTAACAGTGGGACGCTGGGCGTCACAGAGGTTTTCCCCAGGCAAGGGTCATCCGGACCGCGCATTAGCAATTTTTTTTATCTCTTCCGAGAGTCCCAAGGGCAGCGGCGTGGGTCGCTTATTGATAAGCTCAACTGAAGTGCGTGACAGCGTGCAAGAGGCGAGGGCCAGTGAGGGAGGACGGTGCCGCACAGTGTGCACGCATGCAAACTCCCCCCTTCCCCTCAACACTCACCCGACACCCACCCAGAGTTAATCTTCCTTTCTTCGTTTGTGCGCTTGCCTTGTCTTGGTGTGTGTGTGTGTGTGTGTGTGTGACGCATCTGGGCGCTCCTGCGCACCGCACATTTCGGTTGCGCTCCTTCCCCCTTCATTTCTGCCTGTCTCCTGCCCGCTGCGTTTCTCGAGGGTGTACCGCGCAAAGCCCCTCTCTTGTTTCCTGGTTTGCCGTCCCGGATTGCGCCTCCGGTACTCTGTCACCATGCGCGTGTGCGCGCGTCGTATACACACATACACACGCCATGCATCTACATATATATATATATATATATGTGTGTGTGTGTGCGTGTGTGTTGATCTCTCCCCATTCATTGTTTGGCCAGCTCCTCCCGCCGTCTTGCAACAAGCGCAGCACGATCACAGCGCCGCGCGAAACAAACAGACACCCCTGCTCGCTCTTGTACTTGCCCTGCGCTGTTATTCCTCGGTGCGAGTCTCCCCACCGCTCTCGCTCTCCGGCGCGCGTGCGGCATCTCTTTTCAGGCATGCACGCAGGCTATACCTTCCTCCGTCCTTTTCCGCCTGCCCCTCCTCCCCCACGCCCTTTCGCAGCGCTAGTCTTGCTGTGACACCGACCGCCTTCGAACTCGGCGCGCTCGCGATGGTGCGCTACGCTGGATCGCCCTCTCAAGCACACGCGTGCATGCAAAACATAGAGGGGATGGCTCGCCGACGTGCGAGCCCGAGACGGAGCACGTCGGCAATGCCCTGGAAATCTACTCTTTCCATTGCTGCGGATCTCTTCGTGATGGACCTCTCCCGTCTTTGCTCACGGGCCCTCGCATTTTTCAGGTCGTTCTCGCATCTGCTTCTCCCTCCTCCCCCGGATCACCGCCGCACCACTCACGCAACGGCTTTCTTTTATATCTGCACGCCGCACACGTGTGTGCACTGTGCCTGCCCTCACCTTTCGTTCTCTGGCATCGATGCGTTTTGCGCCTCCATCGCCGTGTGGTCACGCTTCGCCTCATCTCCCGCCTCTGCGCGACTGCGCCTGTAAAGACCAACGGCGGACACAGGCACCTAAGCGCGCAGCCCTGCATCTCAGGGTCGTGGTGGTCACATAAACACTCACCTAGACCTGCATGCAGGCTCACGCTATCACAGCGCACACGCACCCGCTCGCGCGATGCAGCAGACCATTCCTCATGTAGCTGATGTACACACCGGGCGTGCGTCACTCTCCGCGACCGCTGGCAAGCTCCTCGCGGAACTTACATTCCCGGAGAAGAGCGACGCAGCGATCACTAGCAAGCTTACATCAACCCCCGTCGCTACAGAGGCTCTGCGGCCGCTTTCCTCGTCATTCGAGGCGCGTAACGGCGATGACTCGCCATCGCTGGAGTTGAACCCCAATGTGAACAGTTTGCACGAGAGCGGCAGCGGAAACACCCAGAGGCACGATGTGGCAGCCACCTCGGTGGTGGTGTCTGAGACTGGGATAGCTGCGGCCGCGGCGCAAGACGGCACCGCTGTGTGCACTGGAGAAGCCATGGCGACTCCGGTGGAGGCGGTACCACCCGCGGCGGCCCTTCCTTCTGCGGTGGCCACCGATCCTGCCGTGTCAGCACTGCGTGCGCCGTCTGCACTGGAGCCATCACTGATAGTGCGGTTCCCGGGCGCAGCACCTGCAGCAGTGGCCAAGGCGAGAGAGCAAACATGCCTTGAGCACCTGAGCCCCATTCGCTTCACGTCTCCGGAGCCGAGCACGTCAGCAAGGAAGGGCAGCAGCTGTCGCGGCCGCGGTGGTGCCGCCGGTGCCCCTGGTCGTGTCTCGGGGTGTAGGGGGTCGCCACAGCACTTACCCGTGTTGCGCCGCCGGACACCCGGTGCCGCGATACGCCACCGCCGCCGCCACTTCAGTGGTGGCGGCGGCGTCAGCTGCAAGAACTTCTTTTTTCAGAGCGAGGGCGCTGCCACCTTCGGCATCGGCACTGTGGGGCTCTTCGCCTCCACAGCAAAGCCGGTTTTTGGCCCTCGTGCAGCGAAGCGCGGTTTATCGTTATCGGTTCACCAGCGTCGGACACATGGCGAGCGTGGACAGAGGTCCGTATCGCAACCGGCTGTGCTACCGTCCTGCAGAGCCGCGCCACCTCCGACTTCAGGTGCCGCCGGTGCCGCGTCAGCGGTTCCTTGCTACTACACTCCTGCCTGCTACATGTCGCGTGCGATGAACGGCATCACGGCGTGGGAGAAGCGGCAGGAGGAGTACCAGCAGTGGCGCCGTGAGAACTTGAAGAGGTCGACGTACTACCGCCTCTCCAGGCCACTCGATGCCCTAGGTGGCACAGAGACAGAGACAGAGGAGAACGGCATCTTGCCGTGCCTGTACAACGCCTACGCTCCCGTTCTTTTCTCTTCCGAGGAGAGACACCGTATGGAGCGCCTCCGACTGCGCGCACTTGAGGCGGAGCGGACGGCGCGCTCGACCGCGCGCGCGCACGAGCAAGCGGCGTATGAGAAGGAGGTGCTGCTCCAACGCTCACGCAAGCTCCATGGCGAGGCCGTCGACTTGCCCGACTCCTACCTGCGCACCACCTACCCTGATCCGTCCACGTTCACTGGCTACGCAGAGCCGGCCACTGGGGACGACAAGGGCCGCATCTACCCAGCACCTCATGCGAGCAAGGCCGCCAGCGGTTATCTCGCCAACCCGAAGCTCATTGTGAAGGATCATCACCGTACCATGCAACAGCACCGCGTGGCGAGGCAGCAAGCACGACTCAATCAGGAGGCGCAGCGCTTGGAAGCGGCGGAGCGTCAGCGGCGTGATATTGCGGCGCAGCTGACGGACTGCCAGTTGCAGGAAGCAGCCTACCTCGCGTCGTGGATGGAGGGCCGCCCGCGGGTGTGTCGTGCGCGAGAGACAGAGCGGCACGCGCGGCAGGAGGCGGAGCAGCGCGCCGTGGATGAGTGGAACCGTGCGGCTCAGACGCGCGAGCGGGAGGTGTACGCCCTGTACGCCTCTCAGGAGGCAGCGGCCGCCGCATCGCATCGGCAGGAGCTGCGCGCGCGTGTCGTCGCGCCGCGACCGTGCAGCCGCAAGGGTATCTCCGGCGGCCATCGCCCGGAGCAAGAGGTGCAATCCTTGCCAGCGGCGCCAGATGCGGAGCACAACGGGGCTGCAGCGCGCGTTCCAAGCCCGCCGTCTACTGGCGTTCCTGACTCCTCAGGGGTCGTCGACTGTCTTCCCCAAGCAGCCGCGCCCCCACTGTCGATGGTGCCGAGTCAGGCACCGGAGGAGAAGTTGGCGCGGGCAGCTCGTCCCTTAACACCCACCGTGCGCCCCGAGACACCGGCGCTGCCACCATCTCAGGTGGTGGGCCCCACCTCGACAAACTTCTTCAACGAGGTGAAGCAGTGGACGCGGGAGTTCCCGTCGCCCAACACCGTTCCCGTCAACGGCTCCGACGCCGCGTACCGGCGTGCGTGGAAGGCAGAGCTAGAAGAGGCACAGCTTCGCTTTAATCGCGAAACGACGCAGCGGCAGCGCGAAGACATTGCGCGCCGCGTGCAAGAGGCGCGCGAGAGGGCGCTTGAGGTGAGCTGGCAGCAGGCAGAACAGAAGCGGCACGAGAAGCGTGAGCTGGCGGCGCGGCGCGCCGATCATACACAGGCAGACGTCGAGGCCGCCACGGCGGTGAGGTTGGAGGTATGGCTGGAGTCGCACCGCGCTCAGCAGCAGAGAATGGTGCAGGCCGCTGAGCGCTACAATGAGACTCAGTTCCTGCGGCAGCAGTCGAAGCAGCGTGAGATGGTGCTGCGATCGTTGGAGGAGGAGGAGCTTCAGCAGCTGCGCATGATGGTGTCGTCCGCCTCAGCGGCGAACCGCGGGTGAGGAAGCTAAAGGAAAGGAGGCAGGGGAGAAGACGTGCGAGCCAATCGCAAGCCACGCAGAGGCAGGACCAGAGGGCCGAAAGGACAGCAAGGAGTGTGTGAGAAAAGAAGCCGTGCACGCGCGCGCCTCTGTGTAGCATGCGAAGAGGACAGACGGCACTCCTCTTTCGCTCTCCGCCTCTCTTCCATTCTTTCCCTGCCCACTGACCACCCATGCATATCGCTCTGCAGTCCCACCAACTCTTGAGCACAGGAGAAGGGAGGGGGAGGGGAATGGGATGGAGACGGGGGCTACCACTCCTGCTGCTTCTTGCTGCTACGGGGTGGATGTGCCGTCAGTGTTGTCGCGGCGTCTGCCAGCAGGTGGAGTCTGCGTAGGTGCGTGTGTGTGTGCGTGTGGGTGCCATGCGCATACTTCTGCGTTTTTGTGTCTGTCGTTCTCTCTTGTTTTGCCCTTCCCTCCTTCCCTCCCTCCTTTCCCCTTTTCTTTCTTAGCTGCTTCACAGTCTGCATTCTCCTCCTCCTCCGCTTTTCTCCTCTTGTGTAGTTTTTATGCGTGGGGTCGATGCACACTCTCACGTGAGAATCGCCAATGCACATGGAGGGGTACCCCCTCCTGCTCCATCATCCCCGACCCGCCCCGCCCACCTTTTTTTCTTCTATGTTTCTCTGTGTCTGTCTGCGCTTATCTTCTCCGCCACCTGATGTACAGCAACGGGTGCAACTCCGCACCTTCGTTCAGGATCACTTTCATGTACGTATATCTCCCTGTCGCGTCCCTCCCCCTTCCCCTTCCTCTCTCAACCCTTCATCTTGCGCTCATCGCCATCGGACCTGCTCTTCCCTCTCATGACTCTGCTTTTCACAGATGCCGTTGAGGGAGTCGCTTTCTTTTCTGGGTTTGGTTGGCGTGCGTGTGCGTGTGTGTATGTGTGTGTGTGTGCGCCTCCGCCTTTCCGTTCTCTCTCACGTCTCCTCTCGTGCGCCCTGCGAACAGAAAAGCAAGACGGAGAGAAGTGGATGGGGCAACGGAGGGAATGGCATCAGCAGAAGCAGCGGTGGAGCAGGCGGGCAGTTCTGCGAATCTGAATGACGCAGAAAACCAGGCCCGATGCACTCAGAGACATGCGCATGCGTGTGTTGTTTCGTCTTCTCTCTCTCGCCTTCTTGCACGCCTCCATCTCTCCCTCCCCCATCAGCTGCACCGTCCTCTCACAGACCGAAGCGTTCTGCCTCTCACGCTCGCCCACCCCCTGTCTCCTGCGCCTCGATCGCTTTCTGCGTCTGCTAACCTATCCGCCTCGGCTTTTTCTTGTCGCTCTCGTACTTGTCAAGCGGGCTGGGCGTATCTCATCCCGTGGGAAGAACGCGTACCCACCCCATCTAAAGAGGCGGGCAGGGGAAAAAGGGGAAGAAGGGGGGGGAGGGGAGGACAGACCACACGACAGGCGAACTTGTCTCGTGGAATGTGAGCGCGTGTATCTTCGACGGCCGTCTTTCATATGAAACAACAGTGTAGGGCACCGCACACGCCGGCACACGCAAGGCAGGTCGTATGCCCAAGGATCGGCGAGACGAGGGAGAGTAGGCATGCACGCGTTGCGGGTACGCCACACAGTTGCGTGCGTGCCTGTGTGCGTTTTGCCCTTTCTTCGTGCGCACTCAGCCTTTACCGCTGCTCCGCGCGAGCAGTGAAAGTGTACGGGTGCTGGAGGCGCACTGCCTTGTGCATCGCCCTTCTCACAGGCGAGCGCGGTCGATCCTGCTCTGCCGCAATGCTACTCCGTTCGCTTGCTCGGGGATCGACGTCGAGCGTTGCACAGCACAGGCTGCTGGGTGTGGCCACGCCGCTGCTACGATGCCACGCCTCGCACCATCTTCCTCTTTTCCTTTCTCCTCCATCGATGCGTCACTCGCGGGGCCCATGCTCTCTTTATTTCACAAAGAGAGTCCCCGCTTGCTCGCTCGCCCACCCGCGGTGTAGCCGAGTTGCGTGTACGCCGCTGCCATCGCCTCCTTTCCCTACGCCATCGTGTCCTTTTCCTTGCCGCCTCCGCCGGGCACCTCGCTTTTTCACGTGACAGAGGGCGGCGGGCGGCGGGAGGAGGGCCAACAACTTACAAGCAAAGGCAGCGGCTGCCCGCTTCTTCCGTGTTTTGCCGTTAAGCACACCTCCCTGACGCGCTGCCACTCGCCCCCTTCTCTCTTCTCGACCTCCTCCTGGCCACGAAGAGAGCGGAGAGAGAGGCTTCTACTTCGCCGCTGCGTTTCTCACACACACACACACACACACACACACACACACACACGCACACACACGTGTACGCGCACACACAGAGTCCTTTCCTTCGCCACGGCAGGCTATTACTTCTTTTCGACTTCTTTGGGTAGTTGAGGTAGGTGGGGTGGGCTGGCACTGGCGTCTTCGACCCTCGTGTCTCTCTCCATCTTCGCATTGCCGGGCCACACGATGCGGCGTCTTGTGAGCAGCACCCATGCCTCCGTGTGCGGCGGCACTGGTGCCGAGGCGACCTCTACCTGTATGGCGATGATGGAGGTATGCGACGCGCTCTACTCGGGTAGGCGGCGCCGCATCACGCTAATGCCGTTCTCAGCAGCGGCGGCGACAGCGATGACCGCAGTCGCCATGCCGCAGCGGACGTTTTGGTCTGGGCCGCCAGGCAAAGACTTCCTGAGCCATTTCGTGCCATCTAGCAAGCCTACCAAGGTTGTTTCACCGCTTGAGTCGCTGCGGCCACCGGCGCCGCCCTCTGCATCGGATGCACGGCCCTTCGGTTCACTCAACCGCACCAACAGCATTCGCCGCTATGTGAACATCAACGCTGCAGAGGCCGCCCCCAGTACCGCGGACAGCGAGGAAGAAGCTGCGTCTTTTGAGTCCACTGCGTCACCGTCGAAAGCGACCACAGCGCCGGCACCGCCACGTATGGAGCTCTCTCGGCTGCTTCACCGCTATCACAGCAGTTCCTCGACCGTCTCTGCGCCCGCCACCACGTCGAGCAATGAACTCCCTGGCACTCGCCGTGAGGAGGGTCTACTGCCACCGCTGCCGCCGCCGCCGCAGCAGCAGCAGGCAGCTGGTAATTCTACCGTGGCCAAGGCGCAGGCGGCCATAGCGGCAGCAGCGGCATTAAAGCGTCACGTAAACACCTCAGCGTCACTGACCGCTTCCAGCGCATCAAGCACGCGGCCGGAGGCTGCCGATGGCGCCGCGGGCAGTCCCACGCATGGATGTAAAGCAGCAACAAGTCAAGCGTGCCGTGCGTCTAGTAGCAGCAGTGACTCACGGCATCACGTACAAGTGTACAGGGAGCACTGTACCATTGGTTGGTCTCCGGACGAATTCTACAGCGTAGTGGCCGATGTGGAGCACTACTCCGCGTTCCTGCCGTGGTGCGCGGGGTCGGAGGTGCACACGACGCGCCGGGTGCGGGTGCCACGCGATGCACGGCGTCTCCCTCCGAGCCCCGCCGCCGCCGCATCGCCTCTAGCCACAGGCTGCGAGGCGGCTGAGTCGGAGCTCGTCGATGCGATTGAGATGACCACGACGCTGACCATCGGCTTCTCCTTTCTCAAGGAGCAATACACGTCGCGCGTGACACTCTACCCGGGACGCAAAATTGTGGCGGCTCTCTACGACGAAGAGGACGTCGATGTCGAAGCAGCGCCGCAAAACACCAGCAGGGCCAGCTCGGCGGCCGCTGCACTTTCCCGCGACAGTAATTCCGCGCTAGGCACGGGCAGCGGCGACGGGTTCGTGCTCTCCTTCTTCAGGAAGGCGGCGTCCACGGCAGGGGTGGCGGCCAAGCGGTCCATTCTCCGGCACCTCCGGTGTGAATGGGAGTTCGCCCCGGTGGAAGGGAAGCCGAACACGGTGGATGTGCTCTTCTTCGTATCGTTCGAGTTCAAGAACCCGATGTACCGCCATCTGATCATGAATAACGTTGTGGGTCTCATGACTCGCAGCTTCGAGCGTCGCTGCGAGAGCCTGTATGGGCCCCCGTCGGCGACGAAGGTGTCGCTGCCGGTCCTGTCCTGAAGAGACGTGTCCATCTCATAATCCCGTTTTCTGGTTCGCTAACACACTGAATATTCGTTGTTCCGGCACCGCACGTGTTGCGTGGGCGCTCTTGAGGATGTGCGCGAGCGGGCGTTCGGATGACACGCACACACGCACAGCATAGCGCCATGGCGCATGCGCAAGAGCAGGGGGGGGGGCGATTGAGTTCGTCCCGAGGAGGAAACAAGGTAAGGTGCAGCCCCTGCGGTGAAGTTGTGTCAGGGATTCCCACACGCTGGCGGCGTCTCTATCTCGGTGCGGGAGTGTGAATACCAAGGTGCTCGCTGTCGGCTTCTTCATTGCACACCACCCTCTCTCTTTCTCTTTCTCTGTGTGTGTGTCTTCTGGTGCGTACGTGCCATGCTGCATGCCAGGCAGACACCCGCTGATCCCTCGTGACCACTGCCCATGCATGCCCTGTTTCGTGTTTGTTTCACCCACGATCATCATCAGCGCCCTCGCCAGGTCGTGCTTCTCTTCCTCCGCCTGTGGCGCTGAGTAGTGGATGGCATTCTTTAAGCTCGTTAAACAACGAAAGGAAAGCATAGGCATGCACGCATCCTCTTGCAATCTTGCGTGTTGCCCTTATCGCTCGACGGATGCCTCTCTGCACCCTCTTCCCGCGGATGTGTGTGCGTGTGCGTGTGCGTGCACACAGGTGGTGAGGTGGGTGGGCGTGGTGGGCACGCCGGAACATGTGTGTGACACTTCAGTCGCCCTCGGTGCGCTGCCCATACGCACAAAGTGCTCTACACTCTCCTTGCCTTCTAACGACACCCACACACGTGCGATCCAATCCGTTTGTGGCTCTCTGCCTCTTCCTTGCTGGCTCGTTCAGTCCTCATGCCACCCCACCCCACCCCTCCTCCATCGGCCTCTCTGTGTCTGCGTGTGTGCTCAGTCGCGCGCAGAACGGAGATGAACCTCCCCCAACACACACACACACACACACACACACACACACATGTTTACTGAGTGCATAGTCTGTTGCTGACGTGCGCCCTACGGAGCGTGCAGTCGTCTGCGTGCGCGCGAGCGTCAGCGGCTGTCAACCATGCCTGCGTCGTCTCAACAGGCAGGCCGGCAGCGCCACCGGAGCTTGCAGGACGGACTGGTGCGCGACAGCAACGGCCGGCGGGACGTGGCCATTCACCGGATCTACTCCTCCGACTACCACGCACCGACGTGTGCTGGGCTGCCGCATCGTCGTATGTGTTCTCGCCCTCGTCGTCTTTGTGCTGGACGTAGTAGGACAGCAAGTCACCTACCGCCGGGCCACCGGCATGAAAGCGGTCACCTACCGCTCGGTGTGGCAGATCAAGAAGACGAGGTGCACATGGGAGAACGACAGAGCCACGGCAGGAGAACACCGGAGGGGCGGTTCTGGCCAACCCCCGCTGTCGTCATCGGCTTCAACCCTTTCCTCTTCGCAGCCGTTTACACCCTCGTATTGGACTCGCGACGAGCGACCAGCGCCAGTCGGGGTGCTGGCGCGCTGCAACCTGCTGCCTAAGCACGGCGCGGAGAGAGAGAGGGCAACGCGCTGCACAACGGCGGCGAGCATGGCCGCGACAGCAGCAACACCGAGTCTGGCTCCTTTCCGTACGCCAACTCGCACATCTCAAACAACGGACCAGTGAAGGAGGTGCCCCTCACGAGACCCGCGAGGCGCGGCGGCGCAAGCTGGATGGAGATCTGGTCATTTTCGACTCTCACCATGCTTATCTGTGCTGCCGTATGTGCCCTGGTGACCGGCATCATGGCGGCCTCGTACAACAACAGCGAGGTTAACGAGGGCGACGGCACGACACGCCTCACCGCCGGCTTTGCCTTATTCACTGTGGTCATGGTTATCGCCCTCGTCACGTTCATCGCGCTGGGTGGCCCAACCGAGGCACGGCTGCACCTCAGCTGCCCTCCCGCGGTGGAGGAGAGTCGGCTAACGGTGCTGCGTGGGGGTTCGGATGAAGAGGAGGCGCAGATGGCAACGCAGGTGCCACGGGCAATGGTAGAGATCGCGCCGCGACAGAGAAATGGTGCCGAGGCGAAAGGCAAGGGACGCTGATCAGCAGCAGGCCCCACCCAGCAGCCCCTATTACATGGACTATGCTGATTCCCAAGTCGCACAGGAGCACATCGGCGCTGGTGACACCGGTGGCATGAATGTGGCGCAGGACATCCTGATCGCGACGCCCGGCCGCCTCCCGCGGCTATCTCGCAAGCGAATGGCCGCTACCACTAGGTGTCCGCACAGCAGGCCCCTCTTCCTCCGCCCAAGAGAGAGAGCGAGTACACAGCCGACGCCTGCTACCAGCCCCCGCCGCAGCTCTCCCACGTCAGCGAGAATCCAGAGACGCTGGATAAGCTCAACAGAAGAGAGGGAAATGGGGGGGGGAGGAACACGCGTCCTCTTCTCCATCTTCTCGTCTGCGCACGCGCTGGCGTCTGCTTTCGTATGCGTGTGTGACAGGCGGTTCTTTGCGCGTCTTTCGCGACCCTTCCGAGCACAGGCACGCACAACTCGTGAGAGGGGATGCCCCGCCGCTGCGATCGGCGGTGCACTTCTGCCTTCTCCCTTTCACATTTCTGTCGAGCTCGTGTGCCACTGAGGGGCGGAGCAGCAGCAGCAGCAGGCGCTACATTTGGAGCGCGTGCGCGTGCCGTAGGACTTCGGCGTGTTCTCTCACCTGCTCGGTGCGTCTCTCGCTCTCCTTCGCCTTGACGCCTTTCTTCTCCGTTTGGTTAACTGGCTTCACTCCCTTGTGTGTGTGTGTTTCTCTCTCCTCTCGAAGCGAGACGAGTGCTACACGCTGCATGCTGAGTGCGCTGCCCACATGAAGGCAGCGCTGTCTGCCATTCTTGTGGGAGGGTGAGGATGTCTGCCTCTATGGTGGGTAGGCCCGGCTGCCCTCCTCCTCGACCCCTCGTCCCTCAACGACACGCGACCAGCCCCACATGGAGGGTCCTTTACGTACATCGACGATGCTATTCGACCTTCATGTCCACTTTCCCACGGGCACGCCCGCAAGCAGATGCACACACAGCCGCAGATCGCCTACCGCTGCGGCACCACGGATACACCCTGGCCGTCTAGGACGAACCGTCTGCCGTCGAATCGGGCCATGCGTGGTACGGGCTCCTCTTGTCCTTCCTCGTTCCTTCTTCCCATACGTGCGGCGCGGTCGGCGCCAGACGGACACTCCGGTGGGCTGCATGCCTTGATCCAAGCGCGCCGCGCTCAGAGCCGTGCTCAAGGGGCGGAAGCGGTGAGCTTTTGTGGTGTAGGCAGCAAGGTGTGGTTCAGGCGCGTGCCAGACAAGAAAAGACATGGCTAGCCAGAGAGGGCCATTGGCCGGGATGGACCGTCCTCCATCCATCCTCCTAATGGCGTGAGACGTCGCTCGGAGCTGCGCTGCTTCGGCCTTTTCCATCCTTTCCCGTCTTTGCCTTTACTCGCCACCCCTGCCTGCCCATCCAATCAACCGTGCCGGTGACTGGGGAGGCGCCAGGGTGATGGTGATGGGGGAGGGGCACCATTTTGGGAGGAGTCTTGAGAGAACGATTGGTAGTCGGCGGTGCTTGAATGGTGTACAAGTAGCCCGCTGCACGGCTTTCCTTGCCAGCGTCTCCGTTCTTCCTGCGCGCCTCTCTCTACCTTAATCGCCTCGCTCTGTCGCCGCCTCCCTCCTCCCTCTCCCACTCGTTGTTTTGCACTTGGAATGCGCGGATGCCGCCTCACTGGCGCACTTGCAGTTCTCCACTCTTTCTCGCCAACTGCGGAGGTGAAGGGGCGCACATATCCCCTCCTCCCTCCGCCTCTCTGCGCCTCACATGCGAAGGCTCTCCGGCTCGCCGATGGCGTCCTCTGCCCACGAAGCAGCTGACGCCGGCAGCGGCGACGTGGATATGGCGGGGGTGCAGGTGCTGGAGAGCAGCGTAGATTTCATGTCACTCTTCTACTGCCACCTCACTTCTTGTCCGCCGCACGGGCCATTTGTGTACTACGCCGCCATGACGCTTCTGAGGCGTGCGAAGCGGCGGTACGGCGCCAGCGGCAGCAACAGCGTCACGGGCGCGGACGTCTGCAGCGCCTATGCGTCGTGGAGTAATGACGCGATGGGTGCGGACGGCGCAGCTGCGGTTCTCCGCGCGCTGACGATCCCGAATGTGATGGCGCTGATCGAGAAGCGCTATGATACGTCACACTTGTCGAACTGGCCGCTTCTATACGTGCCGGCAGAGATACGCAGCGCGGATGTGGACGCCCTGATACAGCGGCGGCAGCAGCAGCCGCAGCAGGGGTAGTGAAACGCAGTTGTGAAACTGGTGTTAACGCCTTGCGGTGTTGTTGCTGCAGCGGAAAAGGGGCGCTGGGAGGGTAACGGCTGCGTTCTCCGATGAACCTTGCCGTGTGTTGCGTCTCTCTCCCTCTGCCTTCGAAGACCGAAACTAGAGTTGATGAGACCCGCACAGAAGACACAGGGAACGCAAAAAAAAAAGATGGAAGCAGCATTGCATGTGCGAAGGGAGAATGGCAGCGTCTCGTGCAGACCAGCCCCCGCCCACTTACCTCCTCCACCCCCCCTCGCACACACGCGCACACACTCCAACAGGCATAAGTAGCATGCCCACGCGTCCAGCGTTGCGATTCTTGCCCTCTGCTCGCTGTCCATGCCGCTCCCACCCTCCTCCAGCGTCATCTCTCACTCTTTCGCACTTCGTCTTCGCGTCTCACACTCCCTCTCGGCTTGAGTTGATGCATCACTCGCTCGCATTCCCTGCGCCGCGCTCGTGCGACGCTCGCTGACCGGTGTCGCTGCTGTGTCTTCTTGGCCTCCACTGATTGCCCTTCACAGTTGCTGGCCGCTTCCAACCTCTAGCTGATCACTCGACCGCACACTGTCACACGACTCTTCGGTTTTTCAACTTTCCCTGCCGTTACTCTCATCCTTCCCAGTAAAGTTCACAGACACGCCCACGCACGATGGCCTCGCATGCTGAGGGACGTCTGCTGCGCCGCTCGGTGCCCTACGTGGAGTCGTGGATCGCGGAGCTGACCCCCAAGCCTGTAGCCTCTGCCGCTGGTGCCGCTCCTGCTCCGAAGGGCAAGGCGAAGGGTGGCGCTGCGTCGACTGGCACTGAGAACGCCACGGCCATGTCGCGGTGCTGCTTCGCGGTCGGCAAGGTGCTGGAGGTGTCACGCCACCCGGAGAGCGAGAAGCTGTACATCGAGAAGATTGACCTCGGCGCGGAGTTGAACATGCTGAGCAACAACGAGCCGCGCACCATCCTCAGTGGATTGCAGGAGTTCGTAAAGGAGGAAGACTTCGTGAACCGCCTCGTGCTCGTGATTGCGAACCTGGAACCGCGCAAGATTGGCGGCATTCCGTCCGCTGGCATGGTGCTGTGCGCCTCCACCGGCGAGGACCCGCACGACCCCGCGTTGGCTGGTCAGGGGGAGCGCAAGGTGGTGCTGCTGGACATCCCGGAGGGGACGGCCGTCGGGGAGCGCGTAGTGTTCGAGGGGCACGACATGCCGTACGAGCCGGTTCTGAAGAAAAAGCTTGCCAAGAACTTTGAGGAGGTCATGAAGGACGTGTGCAGCAGCGCCGACGGCGTGGTGTGCTGGCAGGGGAAGCCTTTCCAGACCTCGGCCGGCGTCATCAAGGCATCCCTGTGCAACGCTCGTATCTCGTAACCACAGAATAAGTGGAAGAAGACGAAGGGGAAGGGGGGGAGCTCGTGTGTGCGCGTCGCGCGGAGAAAGCCGCACGCCCCTCCCCCCTCCCCCCGAGCACTACAGTTTTCGTCGTCTCCCTTTCAACAACCTGCCACTGAAATGAACCCCACACATCGAAGGCAACGAAGAAGTCTGCGCTGGCAAGACGAGTACGCGCGCGCTTCGGCGCTCGCACGCCTCCGTCCTTCTCTGTCGGGTTGGCGCCATCCATCTCTGTCCAACGCGACGTACACCACAGAAAAAAAAAGACACGCTCTCACCTCCGCACGCTTTTTTCTACACACATCCCTCCTCCATGCGCTGCCGAGGTGCTCGGGGAAAAAGTCACTCCTACCTGGACTCGAACCAGGGTTATCGGATTCAGAGTCCGAGGTGATAACCGCTACACTATAGGAGCGCTCGTTGAAACGGCGCCCGGGATGTGCGGCATGGCCCCTCCCCTACCGCCGACGCCCGGCCGGGACTAGGCGGGGGTTAGGCTGGCGTGTGCTGGCACCGAGGGCCTTTCCGGCGAGAGGTTGGGGGGGGGCTTTTTGGGGGGTGTTGTGGGCGTGGCTGGCCGCATTGTTCTGTGCACGGTGTGTGTCGCATCGGCGCCCTTCAAGTACGGGCGCGCGTGACGCACACCGCTTGCGGTGTGTGTGTGTGTGTGGCGTGCGCTTGGTCACGGGAGGGGGGCCGGGGACTCTCGTACTCTTTCAATGCCACGGGACGCCTAGGCGTCGCCGTGTCGGTGCAACAGCGAGGGCATACAGGAGCAACACATCGTAAGAGAACGAAAGAAGAGACTCGAGTAATCACGCAGCGCGGTGAGGTCGTGCAGCCGCTCAAACCATCGGCCGTTCCCACGAGGTCGTCTTGGTGGCGTGGTTGATGTAGAAGGTGCGACCAGTGCCGGGATCGACACGCGCCTCCCACGGTGGCGGCAGCGCAACCGCCCCACTCTGCATCGGCGATGGCGCGTTCGGCGGTGTCGGTGGTGGGGGCGCCTGTACCGCCGGCTTTGGCCTGGTCCAGCTCGTCTGCCGCGTCTTGTCATTGACGTAGAAGGTGCGGCCGGTGGCAGGGTCGACGCACGGCACCCAGTCGCCGTCACCGCAAGCCTCAACGTTTCCGCTAGACGGCCGCACCGCGGGCAGCGGTGTGGGCGCCACTGCCGGCCGCTCCCAAGACGTCGTCTTGGTTTCGTGGTTGATGTAGAAGGTCCGACCCGTGCGAGGGTCCACGCGGGCCTCCCACATCGCCGGCAGCGCCATCGCGCCACCGCCACTGGCATGGGAGCTGACGTTCGCGACGCTTGGCGGGGCCGCGACGCTCGGCTGTGGACGCTCCCACGTCGTCGTCTTCGATTTGTGGTCAACGTAAAAGGTGCGCCTGGTCTGCGGGTCCGTGCGCTCCTCCCAGCCGTCCGGTAGCGCACTGTTCAGCTGCGGCTGCAGTTGCGCCGCGCGCCACGCCTGCACCTGTTCCTCCAGCTCCAACTGCTTCTGTGGCCCCAGCGGGTGCTGCCACGTCGAACGCGTCCGCCCTGTGGTGTCCGTGTACGCGTAGTAGTGACGCTGCCGCGCTGCATCGTAGACGAGGGCCCACTCGACTGGCAGGGTAGTGGACACCATCGGCTCACCAAGAGACGCCGCCACGCCCGCGACACCGTTGGCGGTAGAGAGGGGTGATGTGCTCAACGGTGGCGGCATCGCTGATGGCGGTGAGGCGTGCTGCACCACCACCGGTGGGGACGTGGTGGTAGTGACGGTGTGCAGCGGGCCTGTCTCAAAGAATGAGGGCGCAGCTGTTGCTGTTGCTGTTGCTGCTGCTGCTGCTGCAGAGGCGGTGAAGGGCAGTGCCGGCACGCTCGCCTGGTCCTTGTCGGCGATGCCGCTGGAGGAAGCGTTGCTGCTACTTTGAGAGGTTGCCGCCGCCGGCTGTGGCCCGTTGGGTGGCGCAAACAATTCAGGCACCCTGGGCGCCGGAGGTGGGGCCACAGCGGCGGCTGTCGATGCTTTCGGCATCACGACCGTTGCACCGGTGCCGGTGGTCGGCTTCTGCTGCTGCAGGCGCATCTGAAGCGCCTTTAGCTCTGTCAGCGCGGAGACGGACAGGTTGCCCTTCTCCTGCTGCTGCACCAGCGCCAAGGCAGCGACAGCGGCCTCTGTGCTAGGCAGAAACGTGACGCCGTCGTGCTTCGCCATTGTCGCCACGCCGCCTGTTGTGCCGTACCGCGCTGACGCGTAGCCGAGCAGTTCCTCGGCCACCTCATCGCCCTCGTACACGGCAAACACAATCTCGCCACTCTCCCGCGAAGCGATCAGCTCCATCGCCGTGGAGAGGTATGCGTTGGGCGTTACAAGACAGAAGGCAAGCGCCCCGTGGCCATGTGGGGCGACAGCGCTGTTACCGCCGCTGAAGCCGCCTCCTCCGGTGGGCAGCAGCGACAACTGCAGCAGCTTCGTGCACAACGCGGCGTCAACCGGGGTGCCGGGGCGGCCGTGGATGCTCTCCAGCACGTGCGTCTGGAAGCGCAGGCGACGCAGGGTGGAGATGACGAACATGCGCGGCCCCTCCTCGAGCCCTTTAATGAGCGCAGAGGAGAAGAAGATTATACGGGAGACAAGGGCCGTCACTGCGGTGTCGGCACCAACTGGCTGCAGCAGCTGTTGCTCAATCGCCGTCATGAGCCGCTCCACCGCCGCCTTCACTTCCTCCTCCGAGGTGGGCCGGAAGCCGCTGAGTAAATAGTCGCCATCAACAAGAAGGTGCATGGTGCTGGTGATCACGATGAGCCACGCTGATCTACAGGGGAACGCAACGGCAGACGCAGTAGGGGACAGCACTCAGTGCTGCGATGACGGTGAGGTTCGACGATGCGCGTGAAACGGTGAAGAGAAAAGCAGTGCGCCGATGAAGGCAGAGAGAGAGAGGTGGGGGGGTGGGAGGGGGGAAAGACGCGATGCGAGCACGAATCTGTGGCGTCTGCGCGTGGGTGGACCAGCAACGACAGGGCACAGAGCAAACCATAAGAGGGATGGAGAGTGTGTGCGTGCGCTGGTGATGGTGGTGGTGATCGAGGGAGAGCAAGAGGCGGGGCAGAACATGCAACACAAACGCTAGTAGCAACGACGCAACAGAAACCGAAAAGGAAGGGGAGGGGAGGCGAAGCGAAAGAGGCGAGATATACCCGTCAATACCTTGCCGGTAGAGAGGGATGGCGTATGTGTGTGTGTGTGTATGTATGGAGAGGGGGTGGGGGAGGGGTATGTGTGTGCTCTGCGTCGCAGCACTGTCGCAGCAGGCGAGTTGGTGGGTCGGTGGTGGTGGATGGGATGATCGCAGGGGACTGGGTGCCGTGCTGCTGCTACTGCAAGTGAAAGAGAATACAGAGAGAGGGGGTGGGGATGCTTTTACGTTGGAAAGGACCTTCGAGCCACATGCTTGTGCCGTCAGGACCGTAAAGGACGAGGGCGAGCCAGCGAGGGGGTGGGGGAGGTGACAAATTCGGTGAAGCCGCGGATGAGAGCGGCACAAAGTCATGAACGCCTGCAAAGGAACAGGAAAGGCGCGCACACACGCACGCACACAGATCGGCCTGATGAGGGTGGTGGTGACGGACAAGAAGCACGCGACTGCTCGCACTCCCGTCATACCCTCCCAAACCGTGTGGGTGTGCGCGCCACGCCTTGACTGCCGCGCAACCGCCTGCGGGGGAGAGGGGCTGTTTCGAGTGTCGTATACAGAAGCAAAGTACGTACACACGACTCTGCGCGCTTCTCAGCAACGCATATGAACGCTCCGCATGAAGTTGGGCAGCGCTACACTTGCCTCTTCCGCCTCTCACTGGCCAGATCCACCACAAGCCAACGGTGTGGTGAGGCAGTGCAGGAGCACGAGGAACCGTTTCTGCTGTTGCCGCGTCGTTCTGGGGTCGTCGCAGCTACGCGTCCGAGTCCATTTCGCTCTCGAAGTCGTCGCTTTCGGAGTCGGCGCGGGCGCGTTTTCGCTCACTGCCGGCGGTCACTTCAACGGCGGTTGTCTTGAAGGGGTCCAGCCACAACTGCACCTCTTCCTCCACTGACTTTGCATACTTCTCGTTGATGAACAACATCTGCGCCGCCGGCGACGAGGCTGCGCTGGTGTTTTGGAAGAACACGGACACACTCCCTCGATTGGCGTCGGAGTTGCTGATCCGCAGCAGCATCTCAAGCGCGGACGGATCGCGGCACGTCACAGTTGCCCCGCGCTCCGCCTCCACACCCGTGAGCAATGCCTTCAACTGCACATCCGCCATGGCGCATGGGCACACTGGAAAGGTGGAGAACGGAAGTCGACGTGTGGTATGAGTGCTGTGTGTCGTAAGTTGAGAGAGAAGAAATGGGGATAAAGCGGTGATGGCGGCGGCGGAGGAGGGGGCGTCGGGCGGGGCCGTAGGACTCGCAGCACCTCTCCGCTGCGCTCCCATCGTTTCCAAGAGCCCATTCCATATGTGAGGTACTTTCCAACGCGTCCAGTCCGCGGCCGTGCAGCATCCGTCACACGCCCCCGCCATCCAGTGCGAGGCAGCCGCCAGACACGCGCGGTACAGCAGTGCGCCGAATCCGTCACCGCAGCAGCGCCCCTGCCGCAAGCTCTGCCCACTCCATGCTCCTCGGGCTTCCCCCCACCCTACCAGCAGGGCAGTCAGGGCTGGGGGTGGCATACACCTGAGTCACGCCGACACCCCGCCCATGATGTGGACGGCGCCAACGTGTGTGTCGTCGCAGGTCGCTCCGAAACAGAACAGAACGAACGCTGCGGAAGGAAGACGAGGGTTTGCCTTCTTCCACTCGCGTATAACCCGTACACGCCACACGCACGCTGTTGGACTCGCATGAAGCGCCTACATCGCCAGCGACCCCCTTCTGACCACAAGGGGAGACGGAGAGAGAGAGACAGATGCGTGTGTGTGCTGCGCGCCTCTCTCCAGATCACAGCAACGAGAGAGCGTCGCGCCCCGCGGCGATGACGGCACAGCGAGAAAGGCACATCGTCGACCGAGAGACCGAGAAAGAGAAGGCGTCGCCGAGACGCCACGGCTATGTACACAGAGGAAAGTAAACACATTACGGAAGAAGGAAGCACGTCGGCGAGAGAAGACTTCGGAAGCCGCACGGCTCAAGGATGCCGTGCGTGTATGCGGACGCGCATGAGAAGGAGGTTGAGGACGCTGAACGGTGGGCAACAGAGTTGTTGCTGCACGTGCCATCGCCAGATCAGCCTTCCTCCACGCGTTGGTTGAGAAGCTCTTGCCGGGCGGAGGCGAGGTAGCTTCGGATCTCATCCGCCTGCATCTTCTTGAAGCTCAGCGCCTGGTCCTGGCACAGCCACGAGCGATGCAGAGCCTCGTCAGCGATCATGTCACGCGTGACCTCGGGTTGCAGTTCAAAACGCCTTGCCTCATACTTCAGCTGACAGAGACGCGCGTGGCGGTACTCCTTCGCCATCGCCGCCACAAGGCTACCGGCATACAGTCGCTGCAGCCGCTCCACCTCCATCCGGTCATCCCGCTCACTTTCCTCCAGCAAGAAGATCTGGTAGAGCTGCCGTTGGATGTGCGCAAAGTATGCCAGGCGCATCACTCGATCCTCCTTTTCCGCCGCGGCGGCTTCCTGCGTCTCGCGCATCACCTGCCGCCGCCGCGCCGCAATCCAGTGTTGCCCTTCGGAGTTTTCAATCTGCTTGCGGCACCGGGGCTCCTCGGCGAAGGCCAAAGAGCGGCGGTGCAGCACCTCCAGCACCTGCATCACGTCGTGGAGAAAGTGATGGTAATCTTTTTGTATGCCCCAACGCCACAGCGCCTCCTCCTCCATCAAGCTAAGGGTGTTCGCGTCGCGGAGGGCCGCCATGGCGGGGAACAATGTCTTTTCCTCACCCAACACCATCTGTATCAGCTCTTCCTGCTCATGGCGCACGAGCTGCTGCCGAAGCTCGCGCTCCCACATGGCCAGCTCGCATATCAGCTGCTCGTACTTGGTCGTTGGCGTTGTGAGCTGTTGGGCAGCGGCGGCGGTTTCGTCGGCGGAGAGACGACAGTGGAAAGAGTGACAGAGGCATGCAAAACAGCCGCTACCATCTCTTGTGCCTGTATCCGTGCTCCCTGCAGTGGCGCTGCCGTCGCCGCTGTGAGGTGACTTGTCCGGCACAACACAAGTGCCGGCGCTTTTCAGGTTGTGGCTGAACGCCTCTCTGCCTTCCCGTGCGCACAGCATCGAGGGCAAGGTCGGCGACGCCGTGTCAAGGACTGCCGGGGAGCTGTGGCCCTGTGATTGCTGCGGCGAGACGCATAGCACCGCCCAGCCGATCTGAGCACGTCTGTGTGCTCGAGGGATGATGGTGGGAGGGGCGTGACCAACGAATAGAACGAGGGCGAAGTCAGCAAAACAAGAACGGCGCTGCGACGCACAGACGGTGCCGACGCACGAATGGGCGGCGTGCGTGTGTGCGTGTAGCGGAGGAGCCGATCTGACGTGCAGAGGAGCACACAGGCACGGCACAGAGAGTCGGAGCGGGAGAGAGGACGGGAGGGGTGAAGGCGAGATGTGTTGAGAAGAGGACGAGAGGAGGACGCTGAAGAGCGACTGAGGCGGGCACGGGTGCATAGAGTTTGCTTCGCTTGCCCCTCTCCCCTTCCCTCATTGCTAGGGAGGCCGCCACCCTCTCTCAGCTCTTTCACTGTGGCTGCTGCGCAGGTGGCCCGTGCTCCAGCGGCGGAGTCGCAGCCGGGAAAAAGCGCACCCCATCACGACTTAAGACAGGGCACGTCTGCAGGCAGAGAGAGAGGCGAAGGAGCTCCCCCATGATGGGCGTTTACCGTGGTGGGAGAGAGGAAAGGATGTCTCAGCGGAGGGCACCTCATCGTGGGGCCAGATGAGCACCGCTACAACGCGGAGGTGGGTTTGGATATGCAACCCCGTGGGAAGTCCTGCACGACGAGTGTAGAGGGGGTGACGGACCCGGCAACGACCTTCTTCCAGGTGCTTCTTCCCATGCACCGGGGCCGCTGGACTCGCAGCACCTCTCCGCTGCGCTCCCATCGTTTCCAAGAGCCCATTCCATATGTGAGGTACTTTCCAACGCGTCCAGTCCGCGGCCGTGCAGCATCCGTCACACGCCCCCGCCATCCAGTGCGAGGCAGCCGCCAGACACGCGCGGTACAGCAGTGCGCCGAATCCGTCACCGCAGCAGCGCCCCTGCCGCAAGCTCTGCCCACTCCCTGCTCCTCGGGCTTCCCCCCACCCCACCAGCAGGGCAGTCAGGGCTGGGGGTGGCATACACCTGAGTCACGCCGACACCCCGCCCATGATGTGGACGGCGCCAACGTGTGCGTCGTCGCAGGTCGCTCCGACGCAGCGCCCTCCAGGGTCTGGCCGCCGACATCAGCAGGAATACATCGCTCTGACCTCGCCACGCCGTGGGTGCCTGGGCCCTGCCACTCGTCAGCAGTGGTGCGGCGTTTGCCCGGGAATAGAGGGGCGGGGGGGGTGCTGGCCCGTGTGCGTGTGTATGCGAGAGATACCGCGCACTGCGGCACCCTCCTCTCCCGTCATCAGAGACGGGGGCACATTGTGAAGAGAGAATAGAAGGGCATATTGCCGATAACAGGCGGGCTGGGCGGTTTTGACAGGTGCGCGAAGGTTACGAGCGAAGCAGAGTCGATGTCGTTGCATCTCACACACGTACACACACACACACACACATACCGACAGAGTGGGAGAACAAGCGACGGATGATGCAGCGGGGAAGGAGTGGGGTGTGCGTGAGGCGACATGAAACTGAAACATCGACGCGGATGCGGAGGGGAGAGCGTGAGAAGCGAAGCCCACATCAGTCGCTAGGAGTAGTCGCGAAAGAAAAAGGCAGCAGAGGAAAGCAGAAAACCCAGCCGCCGCAGCAGGAGAGAGAAGTATAAAGCGAAGCGGAGGTGGGGGAGGGCCGGGAAGAAGATGCGTTCTAGCGACTATGACGACCACAATCGCAGTGAAGATATTCCCCACCCCCCTCCACACACACATGCACCCACACGGGTGTATCAGAGATATTTTCGCACTTGCACATCCACGATTGCGGCGAGGTGGGCTAGTAGCGCCATGTTGCTCATCGCCATCGGCTGTTCCTTCCCGGCGACAGACGCGGGTGGCGGCTGTACTGCTGCTGCAGCAGACTCGCCTCGAGGCCTCTTCAAGGCGCGTTCCGTGTCGTCGCGGTGCGCGTCTACGACGCGACAGTACTGCTTAACTTCGAGAACAGTATCGCGCACTTCTGCCACCTCCGCGAGGAAGAGACGGAGGTCGGCACGCAGGGCGACTGACGTGGCTGCAGATGCCATACACGACACAAGCGAAGGCAGCAGCGGCTCCGTGGATTGCCGGCGCTCGGAGCCTGTCCGCGGTGATGCTTCTGCTGCCGCGGCTACCAGGTACGAGAGGACACGT
Source organism: Leishmania infantum JPCM5 (assembly GCF_000002875.2). Taxonomy (NCBI): domain Eukaryota; phylum Euglenozoa; class Kinetoplastea; order Trypanosomatida; family Trypanosomatidae; genus Leishmania; species Leishmania infantum. The sequence goes on from NC_009400.2 coordinate 457,981, forward strand.
ATTAGAGAGGCGCAGAGTGCGTTCCACGACTCACTGACGACGCTGCCATCGCTACACCGTAGACTGCCCCCATCCTGCGGCCGTGACCTCTTCGTCCCGATCGTCTCCGCCGCTTCATTTTCGATCACTGCCGGCGTTGGCACCGCTCTGAGCGGCCGTCGGTTGTCGTCGGCGCCGGCGCTGCTGGAACGGTGTCCTTCGATTCGTGCCGACCGCATGTGCGCTTCGCGCATGTGTCTGTCGGGTCTCCATAGCAACATTGCCTCCGCACACTCCTTGGTCAGCCTCATGAGCCAGAGCAGGAGGAGACTGAAGTTGTCCGCGTCAACGGAGCCGAGGAGGAGTCGGTGGGTGACCGGCAGTGGGCACGCCGCGTCCAGCACGCGGTACCGTATGAGTTGCGCAGGGGTAGGGAGCTGCAATGGAGGTGGAGAAGTTGGAGGTGCGTGCGGAACGTGTCCCGCCTCGCCGATGATCCGCGGCACTGGCACCGCAATGCTCGTTGGGAAGGACCACGGGGGAGGGTGCTGATCAGAGCACTCGTTGACCCTACGGGGGTCGTACGAGGAGGCGTGCACCTCACGCCGGGAGGCGTCGCGCCCGCCCTGTCTCATCGTCTCGGCTGCACTGGCGCTCTCATCAGTTCCCTTCTCGCTGTTGCTGCCAAAGTCTGACGGGGCTGTGGTGGCTGCCCACAGCTGCAGCAGCTCCCCCAGTGAGTAGAAGACCATGCCCGAGTGCAGCTTCAACAGTGATGACGCCGATGGCAGGGCAAACTCGCCTGTGTTGGCATCAGAGCCCGCCGACCCTTCTGAGATGGGCGAGCGACCGGCAACCAGGAGAGCGTTGTCTGTTGTCGCCGCGGCGGCGGCGGCTGCGCCTTCACGCCACCACGAGAACATACCAGCTGCAGCTTCCGCGAGGCACTGCAGCAGGCGACACTGCTCCTTGAGTCGCTGCTGCAGTTGCAGCTCTTCTCGGTAAACTCGCATGAGCTCTTGCTGCTGTGCGACGTGTGACATCGGAGCTGGTGGGGACGGAGGCAGAGGAAAGCTCATGTGATGATAGAGGAGGTGTGTATGTATACATGTATATGTGTGTGTGTGTGTGTGCGTGTGCGCGGTAGGGGAGGGGAGCAGAGGTGTGTCAAGGAAGCCGTTCAGCAGACACACGAGACCACGGAGGAGGCAGATGCTGGCAGGAGTAAGCAGAAGCCAAGTCATGAGGACGCGAGACCCCACGACCCACGCCAACAGGCACGCCCACGACCTCTCGGACGAAAGTTTTTTTTTTGGTGAGGGGAGTGAGTGGGCGAGCAGAGAGGGGTAAGAGCAGCCGCCGACGACAGCAACGGGTGCGCCGCCACCCAGGAAGGTGCGCAACAAAGAGGAGTGCATGGGAAGACATCATGCCGATCCTGTGTGCGGGAAGCGGCCACTGTGTGCGTGTGTGTGGGCGGGCGGGCGGGCTAGCCGCGTTACCTTTTCCTGACCTTTCCGAAAAGAAGATGAAGCGAAGAAACGAGAGAAAGAGGGAGCGCACGCGGGTGACTGCTCGCGTTAGCTCTGCCCATGAAAGGCGTGATGGCTGGGATCTCGCCTCATATGTGCCTGAGGAACAACGACAAGAGTGCGCGCAAGGAAAGGGAGAGCGAAGGCGGCAACCAACTCCCACACCGGTACACCGAAACAGACACCGATCCGCTGACACGCACACGACTGCACACGTGCAACGACGCAACCACGCACACCGAGTCCATCTACCAACCGCGTGCCAGCTGCCACCCCGAAATCGCGGCGGTTGTGCTACGCGTCTACTCCCTTCTTCTGCAGCTTCCCTTCATCAATTCAGTCCGCCCGCCTGCGTGCGCAGACGGAGGTCGGGGGCGACGATGTAAAGCACAGAGTGAGAGAGAGGGGGGGGGGGCATATACACACGCACGTACATGTGAGTAGAAGTGAGCGGGATGTCAGTGGGAATAAAAAGAGAGTCGTCAGTCGGTCTTAGTAGTTTAGCTTCGTGCGGCGCCAGTGGCGGCGCTTCTCGTTCCACTTGATGCGGTTGCCCGTGCGAAGGCGAATCCAGTACGGCACCGGCTTGTTCTGGTTCATCTTCTTCGCGTACTTCTTCTTCACAGCAAGGGGCTTGAAGCGGCCCATGATTGCGCAGTCGAAGGAATGAGGGAAGGGGGAGGTGCTGTGGACGGGAAGGTTGGGTTGGTGGGGCGTTGCTGAAGTGATGGGCCGCTACGCAGACACACACGCACAACAGCAGCAGTAGCGTAAATACGGCTCTCGCTCTCTGTTCCCCGGGTGAGTTGACGTGTGTGTGTGTGTGTATGTGTGTGTGTGTGTGTATGTGTGTGTGTCGATGTTGTAGAGCGGCGGAGGACGAGCGGGAGGGAAGCGAAGTAGGGAGATGATGCAGACAAGAATCCAATATATATATATACCGCGCCACATCAGAAAAAGGGAGGCGCATGAGGAGGGGGGGGGAAGGGCGCAAATAATAGGCGGCTACGTGCATGTGCGGCTGCCGCTGCTCTGAAGCCCCGCTGCCGCACAAGGCGAGAGGGAAGAAGGAAAGGGGCGCCTGCAAAACGTGTGAGGTGCAGCGCACGGAGAGGGCTGCATCGGCGTGTTGGGCGTCGAGGGGTGTGCGTGAGGGTTGTCGCCCCGCGTGCGCATGTGCAGACGCTCGTGCGCCGCCGACGCCTGCAGCTTGGATCTCACTTGGGCCCACGTCCTTGTTCTGTTGGCGCTCTGGAAAGGCCAACCCAACACCCAACACGAATACAGACAGACAACACACAGTCACCTCCTCCCCTCTCTGCCCTGCTCTGCACGCGCGCCATCTTACAGAAGGCCACGCGCGTAAGCTCGGACGGCCATGCAAGGCCTGAGAGACGACGAAAGAGAGAGAGGGCGTAGAAGCACAGGCACTCTTACTCTAACTGGCACATCCGAGGCAAGTGACACCGCCCCGCACGCACACACATACACGTCGCCCTACGAGAGGGGGGGGGGAGTGGAACGGAGAAGGGGAAGGGTGGGCGGATGGGCACCGACGTGCAAAACCACACGTAAGAGAGGAAACCACCACCACACCGGCCACGCGCGCTGCGTCTCCAGCACATCGGGGGTGGGGTGGAGCACATCTTGACCCCTTTCTCCGCCTTTCGGTTGCGCCGCAAATCAGCTTCTCCCTGTCACCTCAAAGGATGTGCAGGGCAGTGGAGGGTTCCCCACCTGGCCGTTTGCAAGGGATCGTGACAGGGGACAACAATAAGCGCGCCTGCTGATGATAAGTGGCTTTCTCATGTGGGCGCCAGGCTTTTTTACAGCACCTGCACACTGTCACTCACCAAGCGCAACTGCTGGCTGAAGGGCACCGCGTTGCCGTTCTGGGTCGACACCACCTCCGTCACATTAACGTGCGCGATGCTGACCTGGGAAGAGAGGGCAACGCGGATTGGGAAGAAGAGCTCCTCGCCGTTGGCGCCGTGGTCGCTGTCCGCGGCGATCTCAATATTGCCGCTCGTATTTTGGTGACCATCCACGGCGTCGATCGTCCAGATCACGTGCTGGCCGTCCACCGCCTGGTACGTGCCTGTTGACGGCTGCACATCTTGCAGGCTGGCGCCGTAGAGAGGGATGACCAAGCGCACGGGCTGCAGCGGCCGCGTGTTCGGGTCGGCCAGCTCGTACTCGATCGTAATGCTGCTTGACTCTGGCCAGCACGTGAAGTTAATCGGTGCGGTGACGGAGGAGTTGGAGAGACGCCATCGAAGAATGGTGACCGGCTGCTGCACCGGAAACGGCTTGCCGTCCGCCATGGCGAGCACCTGGTCACTGGCGAACAGCGTCTTGTTCACCTTGGCGTGCGCGCGGAACGTGAAGGCGTCGCTCACCGGCGCCAACATGAGCTTGATGTGGTCCTGCTGCGGGTCTGCCACGAGGACAGTGAGCTCACCCTTGATGTCTATCGGAGTCGGCTCGCCCTCACGCTGCAGCGTTGCGCTCATCTTCTCTTCAACGGTAATGTTCACCGCCTCCTGCGGCACCATAGCAACCGGTAGTTCCACTGCGTTATGCCCCATCGCCACCGGGTCACTCGCCCCACCAAAGGCGTCAGGCGCCTGCGATGCCGTGATGCCCATCTCCTTCTGGATCTTGCTGCTGATGTCGGTCTTGCGTGCCTTGCCAAGACACATGCCGCTGCGCGGCGCTGCCGCCATCTTAAGGGGAGCGGATGTGTGCGAGCTGATCGTCGCCGAAGGCGCCGGGTACGCCGTCTCCATGCCACCACCGCCGCCGGTGTACAGGCTCATGTTGCCGCCAGCGGCAGAGCTGCTGCCGAAGCCGCCGTAGTTCGGGTCATCAGAGCTGATGCCGCCGTACACGCCACCAGTCGGGCCGCCGCCAGCCATGCGCCGCTCGCGCATCTTGCGCGCGTGCTCGGCCGTAATCTTCTTCGCCTCTGCCATTTGCCGCTGCTTCTCCTCGAGCGCCATGCGCTCCTCGTACGAGTCCATCTCGAGGTACACGCGAATCTGCTCCACTGTGCTGTTCTCGCGCTTCCCGCACACTACTACCTCGTCGAGGGCGAAGAAAACTTCGAAGGAGTGCGCTTCCAGCGAGGCCTCCGTGATGCCCTCCGGCACGTACTCGGGAATCAACCGACCCATGAGATGCAGCGTGGCAAGGTCCTCGACGATGTTGCTCTTCGTTGTCGTGACCAACACCAGGAAAAGCTCCTCGATGGGCTGGTAGACGTAGCGCACCGTGCCGGCGTCGATGTACGTGACCTGCTTGCTCATCGACGACTCGAGCAGCCGCGGGAAGGCGGAGAGAAGACCTTCGATGCGGACGCGGCTAATGTCCGTGAACTGACGCGCAAGCACGATGCGGCCCTGCTTGTTTACAACTCCGGCAGAGATGACGGTCATCTTCGCGACAGCCTGCAACCAGGGAGGGGTGTGCGATGCAGGAGAGAGGCCGAGAGAAAGGAATGCGACAGCGAAGGGGGGAGGGAGAGAGGCGTTAGCCCATCTGATGATGACGGCGGTGGCGATGGTGGCGATGATGTGGGCGCTGCCAACGAAAAAAGAGGAAGCGACAACGAACAAAAAGGGAAGCTGATGCGATGCACGGCTGCGACGGATGCTGCGGCCCCGTTGTTATTGCCCCCCCCCCCCCAAACATGCAAGCGTGCACATGTGGTGGCGGTGGACAGGGGAAGCGAAAAGTGGTGGTGTGGGGGAGGGAGGAAGGGAAGGAGAGGGGAGACAGGAGAAAGATAAGAGCATACCAAGGACGCCAACACGTAGGGAGAGGGAGCTATGCATGGGGTGAGCTGCCTGCTCTTACCTTAACGACACGCCACGCCGCGCTTCCTCCTTTCGCTTTCACCATCGACAAGGGCCATGCACACACAGGCGCCCTTGCCTTCCATCCAAAAAGAGAGCGGCGGCTCGCACCGTGCATCGGGGTAGAGGGTGGGTGGGCGGGGAGAGACAGAGACAGAGAGAGAGGCGACTTGCCCCATCTATGAGCCCATCGACTTTGACACAGACCTGCTCTTAAACTCTGCCTTGCCATGGCGCGGATGCCGCACGTCAGCCCCTCGCCCCCCCCCCCCCCCACCACCGCCCTGCCCCTTCGCTAAGCTGCCTTTCTCCGCGCCCTCCTCGCATCAACTCTTTCAATTCTGTTTTTTTTTCTTTTAGGGGTATCTTCGTGGCTTGCTCGCTGTGCGGACAACATCCCGTTCACTTTCAAGCACATACGTCTACATCAGCACACAAAGACACAGTGCATGCCTCTCCCACTCGACCTAGAAGGGGGGGGTCAGCGGTGGGAGCGGGGGCGAGAGACCCGATAGAGGCGCTGCGCCTCTATCGAAGTCGACGGCAAACACATAGGCTAAACACACGAAAGGCGGGGGCGGGCGAGACAAACAAGCCCCCTCTCGCCGTCTTTCCTCCTCCCCTCTTCTGTGTCGTCGCCGGCGTGGCGCCTCAGCTACACCGTCGGAGACGGTGGCTCGTCGTTGGACATGGCTGGCTCGGTCGCGGCGCAGAGGATAGCGTTGCCCTCCAGCGTCGTGCGCGGCGAGGATGGGCCACTCGATTGCAAGCGCATCTGCAACAGCGACTGCGCCAGCTCATCATCGGCTCGCTGCTCCTCGTAGCTGCGCAGTGGCGGCGGTGGTGGCAGGGTGGAGGCGTGACGGCGACTCGGAGGGCCACTGCTACCCTCGTGGGTGTGCGCAGCTGTCACCACTGTCGGTATGCTCGCATAGGTCAGCTTATGATTTGCCGCGCCGTCTTGCGCGTTTTCCGTGGCGGCCACCGCGGGCATGGGCGTCGCCACAACAGCCATCTTCTGCCCAGTGTTGTCCGGCACGACTCTGGAAAGATCGCTCGTGGACACGGTGGCCGCCGTACGCAGCCTACTGTTCACGCTTGGCGGCACCGCGGCGGAGGCCTGAGTTGGCGATACATCATGGCCGTCCATCAGCTGCGTGTGCATTGAGTGGGGCGCTTCGCCCCTGCCTTGATTGAAGTCGTCGCTGTCGTTGCGAGGTAGGCTTCGTGCAGCGGCACCGCCGTCGCTGCTGTCGTGATCCGCCATGTCACCGTACCTGTACTCGCCGACGTACTCGTCCTCCATGTCGAGGTCCCTGTACACACTCGCATCCTCCTCAAACCATGTCATCCCACGGTCCCAGTACCGCTCCACCACGAAGTCCGTGTTCTTCATTGATCGCAGCTCGGCCGCGGCGTTGATGACCGCGAGCCGCTGGTGCTTCGGCTGGTAGCGCATGGTCAGCCCCGGCTTACGGGGCAGTAGGTGGCTCAGGAAGGGGTTCCGCGTGGCGTCGAACAGAACCTGCTGCAGTGTGACGTTCTCGTAGCGGTCGAGGGCACCCTCCTCCTGCACGGCGCTGTTGCGGGTGTTGGGACTGCGTCGCTGCTCTGCTGCGTCGTCTTCGCTCTCGTACGGGTCGTCGGAGCCGGCGTACACGTGAGAGGGGAAGCCGTCGGCGGCCGCAACGCCAGCCGACAAGGATGGGGGTGATACGTGAACGCTCGTGCCTGCGTTGCCGGCGGACACCTCTGCGGCGTGCTTGGGCGGGAACCCCCGTAGCGGCGTTGTGACTGTCGGCGCCGACGTCGCCTGCTGCACCGCGTGCTGGCTGTAGAAGTGATGGGCCTTCCGTGCGAAGTGTCGCGCGTTCGCCAGCGACGCCGTCCACTTGCGGGTCTGCACGTAGACGTAAATCGTCAGCCCCACTCCTGTGCCCAGCGCCAGCGAACACATGACGACGCCGCCTTTGTGGGCGCGGAGGCTCATGAGGAGCACGCCACACGTCTCGGAAAAGCAGTACAACCACATGACGCAGCGGATGACCTGCGCCGCCACGCCGAAGTCGGTGCAGTCGTGCGCGGGGGACAGGGTGGGGCGATAGCGGTCGCACTGCTTTGCGCGCTGACTCCAGTAGCGCACAAAGAAGTAGCAGACGACGAGGAGGCCGAGCAGCGGCGCTGTCATGTGGAAGAGAAGCCCCATGGATAGCACCATCAAGTCGAAACTGAGCAGCCGCGGGAACTCGAACTCGCAGGGGAGAAAGAGGGCGTCGTAGTTGCGCTGGACGTGCGCCCGCCCGCGGAAGAGCAGCACTTTCAGGATCCCTACCGGGTCAAGCAGGTCAACCCACGTGGAGAGGCACGTGGCGGTGATGACCTTGGCGTAGAAGTAGCCGTTGCTGGGCGAAATGCAGGAGACGAAGAAGTTGATGATGGCGTCATGGTCGGAGTTGGCGAGGAGGTCTGCGAGGCGGCTCACAGCACCTTGGAAGGCGGCCTGAAAGATGACAGCCGTGACGACCATGAAGACGTACTGCATGTAGAGCTGGCCGCCATCGCACTCGGCACGGTTGAAGGCGCCCATCGCGCGGACCAGGAAACGAATAATATGCGGCAGGGCAATGTTGAGGAGGGCGAGCGCGCCGACGGGCAGGTAGGCATTGATCAACGACCTCATCCACTTCGGCAGTTCGGAGTACTTTCGCAGCACCGCTATGCTTGAAATCTCCGACAGCTGCTCCAGCGAGCCCAGGATACTGATCGGGATGGACCAGGTCAGGAGGAGGACAACGTACAGCAGAAAGATGAGGATGAAGCGCAACCAGAGCGCGCAGCGGCCGGCGGTGAGACTGCTCTGGAAGATGCGGCCCGGCGGCCCGGCGATGGTGGCGGTCAAAGACGAGAAGAGGCCCCCAAAGCGAGCCGTGAAGAGCTGCGTGAACTCGTGTGCGCACAGCGAGTCCTTGAAGACGACGAAGGCAGCGCCGGCGACTTGCTGCTGCGGCACCCGCTCCAGCGCCATGTTCATGTCGCGCACACAGCGGAAGAAGACGGCCTCGTAGTACGGCACGGCCGGCATCTTGTCGCAGCAGGCTGGAAACGGGGCGCGCATCATCAACACGGCGTCTCTCCCGTCGTCTGCATGGCTGTCGTGTCTCGCTGCCACGTCTTCAAAGGCGATATCCTCGTTGCTCACCACCACGCTTGCCGTTCGCCCTGGAGAGAACCGAGCACTGCGGAGGCCGCGGCGGCCTCGCCCCACCGTGGCCGATGCCCGTGTCTCGTGCCGCAGTGTCAGGCGACGCTGCAGCGCCTTCTCGTCTGCGATAGCTTCCTGCAAGTTGGCCATGGCCGCCTCCGTGTCTGCGATGATTTCAAGCGTTCCGAGCGGCGGTTCACGTGTGATCAAAATCTGCTCCACGCTCTCCGGCTCCGTGAAGGCGGCGTCGGATCGGCGAACCACGTAGTAGTGCATGCCAGCGGTGGAGAAGAGGCAGTTAAGCCCTGGGCAGTCGCACACAACGTAGCTGGCTTCACTGTCACTCTCCCCATCAAAGCCGTTGCTGTTGTCGAGCCGCGCTGGTGGATTGCCCGTGCCCCCGCCACGCCGCCGCTGGGCTCCGCTGCCGGGGCTTGTTGCCGCCGTCGCCGCCAGCGAGTTCGACGCGGAGGGGGAGGGCGACGCGTTCGGAAAGTAGACGGAGAGCCGAAGAAATGCCTCCCGAAATGCGCGGTCGGTGCGGACGTCGGTCGTGTCGAGCCCGCGAACGCACACGACACGGTAGCCGAGCGCGTGGCGCATCTGGTTCGCCATCACGGCCTCCGCATACTTCCCCACTTTCTTGAGGTACAGGAGAGTGAGGGAGACGAGAACTACGCAGAAGCAGAGGTTCAGCATCCCCACCCCCATCCACCGCTGGCTGCGTGGGCTAATGTTCAGCACCGTCAAGTCGTAGAGGCCGTGCAGCGCCACTACGCCACACCCGAGGCCGTCGCCGCGGTAGTAGCAGTACGGCTTTCGCAACTCGCACCCCGTCGCGTTGTTGTCCTGACTTTTGCAGTCGTGGATGTCGCGCTGGATGAGGGTGTGCTCCATGTAATTATCTTTCTGCGCGATCACCATGATCCACACGGTGAAGAGTTCGCCGAGGAACATGAGGGAGAAGAAGAACTTCAGGGTGAAGAGGTAGACGGCGACGAGGGGGTCGACGGCGGTCTTCGGCAACACCTGCAAGGACGCCGTCGCGCCGTCTGAGGTGCCGGGTAAGCTCGTCCGGCTCCATGACTCTTCCAGGGCGCCGTAAGACCGCATTGAGGGCGTGTGTCGGGGAGAGAAGTCCGGGGAGCCCGCTGCGGCTGAGGCTCCGTCTCGGCCGCAGCGCTGTGACCCTGGTTGAGCAGCGTGACTCCCGTTTCGGCGGCGATGCGCGGGGTAGGACGGCGCCTGCAGTGGTACGAAGGACCGATCGCTCGTCTGCCGCGTCGGTAGCGTGGGGGTCTGGTAGTGCACCGGCGAGAGGGCGCTGTGTTTGCGGTCGCGTAGCGAGGGCTCCTCGATGCTGATCCAGTCTTGCCACGTAGGCCGCACGAAGAAGGTGGAGAGGTACGGTAGGCTGATGCCAAGCCGCTTGCGTCGCGTGACGGAGTGGCCATGGCTGCCGTGCGGGTGTACCGTGTGCTCTGCGAAGACGATTTCAGTCAGCGGCGAGGACGGCGGCGGTACATTGAGCAAGCCTCCCTGCGTCACACGCCGCGCCGCCGCGACGGCTGCCGCAGAGGCAGCTCTAGTGAGCGGCGCTGGCTCTACGGTATGGTTCGGCCGATAGAACCGCTTGATCCACAGGATGGGGGTGTAGCTGAGGAATGCCATGCACCCACCAAGCACGACGAGCAAGATGCCGCCGGCGATGAACGATAAGTAGATGCCCTGATCATCGTACTTGGCATTGGGGGGGAGAGGGCTTGGGACGCTCATGATGGGAAGCTAAGGACGTTGGTTTGCGTTGCCCGGGGCTGCGCGTTCACGCGAGAGACGAGTACACAAAACACACACACACACACAGACAGATGGACGGACACGGGTGATCACATGGGGGTGTGGATATGCAAAGTCTGTGTGTGTGTGTGTGTGTGTCAGAAAGACGAGGAAGCACACGCGTAAAGAGGGAGTGAGGTAAGAAGGTAATGGCCGCGCAAGATGAAAGGGAAAGCGAATGGGCGATACGGTCAACAACACGTGTGGCAGTGATGGGCGTATGGGCAGAGGTTGGCAGGGGGGCCCGAGCTGGATCGTGTGTGTCGACGTAAGGAGAGAGAGATAGAAAGCCAAGACAGGTGCAGATACCTATACCGTAGAGCGCGTGTATGTGTGACGGTGCATTCGATGTGGAGCACTTAAGAACGGAAGTGTGCGTGCGCGCGCGCTTGTGAGGATGGAGAGAATTAGGGGTGAGAAGCCGTGTGCACGGAGAGGGAGTCCGCCAGCGCAAAGGCCCACCCCACACGCCCACGCACGCGACCGTGGGGATTGCAGAAGGAAAACCAACAGGAGAAGCACAAGAGTGAAACGGATGACGGCGACACGAGTACGAATGAGAAGAAGGACACATACAAACACACAGCGACAAGACGATGGGCGGTGCGCCGCTGCGGCTCAGCAGAAAGTGGTGGAGATCCTGCAAGATCGTGATGGCGGTGTGTGTGTGTGGGGGGGGGAGAGGGATGGGGGTTGCGGGTAGAGAAAGACACTTCAGACGCACAGAGAGAGAGAGGGGAGTGAGGATGGGCGGCGATGCCGTCGCGTGCCGTCGTACACGCGCACATGCGTACACATACACACACCCACCCTACCCGCCGCGACTCGAGAGGGAGGGGAAGCAAGATGGTGGGTGGATGGGTGGGTGGGGCACTGCTGCTGCCGCTACTGACTTGAGGACACCCCCCAACAAAGCGGGAGGGAGGGCACGTGTGTGCCTCGGCTGCCTTTGAGAGGTTGCGTGTGCGGCTTTGGTGGCTCTCCTGCTTTTGGGTTGGATACATGATCGACGGCTGTGCGCCATGATGCCGCCTGCGGCTTGCGTGTGCTCTCTCGCTCTCGCTCTATCCGTGAGAGTAAGCCAGATCACGCAAGGCGATCGACTCGATGTCCCTGGCAACTCCACGCCAACGCGACCCTCACGCGGGGCGAACACGCACATCCATGGGCGCAGACACACAGACGAGCACACGCTCACTGGAGGGCAAAGGGCGTTCCACCGCTGCGCAACTGTACATGTCCTCGCTGCATGCAGAGCATGAGAGAAGGAGACGGGGTGAGTGGGGAAGAGAAAACAAACAGGCGAGAAGGGGCCATGCACGAAGGACGGGAGACACGGGGCCCACCCGACACGGTCGCTGCTGCGGTTGCTTCGCCTCACAGCTGATACGTTACATGCTTCGCATGCGTCTTGGTTGCCTCCGACGCCGCCGTCGTTTTTCCCTTTAAGGAGCTCTTCAGCGGCTGCGCAGGGGAGATGGAGGGGGGCGCCGCGGCTGCAGCGGCTCCGGACGGGGACAGGGCCGCCATCACACCGGTGCCATCCGCGGCTTGGTGATGCTGCAGCTGGAGTTGCGGCGGCTGCTCACGGTAATGTATGTCCAGCTCTGCAGGCGCTTCCTCGACGGTCGCGGACCGCGTGTCGGCTGCAGGAGACGACCGCGCCGTCTCCGTCTCTGATATCGCCATCGACGCCTGGGATACTGCAGCGGGCGACGACGATGCCGACATCAGCGTCGGCGCCTCTCCTTCGCCACAGTCCACTACCACCGCGTACTTGGACGGATGCCCCTCGACGTTGCCGAATGGGGCGACGAGCGCTATGAAGGCGTCAAGGCCGTGCACAACACGACCGATGCAGCAGTGGCGGCCGTTGAAGGCGCGCTCATGCGCCGCCGAGGTGGTGATGAAGAACTGTGACCCGTTCGAGTTGGGACCGTTGTTCGCCATGGAAACGAGCCCGATTTCGTTATGGCGTCGCTTCTTGAACTCATCCGGAAGCCAAGTGCGGCCAGCGCTGCTGTAGCTGTTCGTGCCGCCAGGCTTCACGCGCATGGTGATGTCACCCCCCTGGACGCAGTAAGAGGGTATGATCTTGTGGAAATACGTGCCGCAGTAGCTTGGGGTGAGGCCTTGGTAGCAGTACACCTGTCCCTGCCGCGTTGTCGACTGCCCGTTGCAGAGGCGGCGGAAATTCGCGCAGAGCTGCGGGCACTCGTCGTCGAAGAGCTCGATCTGAAGAAACAAGCTTGTTTCCTCGGGGGTGCCGGCGCCGGCGGTAGAGGCGAGCAAGTCCTGGCGGCCCTGCACCTGCGTGCCGGCCAGCGATGGGACGACCGGGAACTGCGTGAAGACCGCCAGCTTCATCCAGCACATAGTGCGGGCTGGCCTTGTGGTGTGGCTCACGTAGCAGGTACCCGAAAGTGCCGAGCCGGGGGTCGCAATGCCCCCAAGGCGCCGCGTCGACAGGGGGTTCATCACGTACGTTGCCACTCTCCAGATGTACCCGTGAACTCGTGTGCCGGTGACGAGCGGTGAGAGAGCCAGAGCGCACCAACGAAGCGGTACGTGCGAACCACTTGGCAAACTGAAAAGGCAGCGGCGCTGCAAGGCGAAGGGCAGAGAAGCGGAAGGGATACAGACAATGACAGCAAGAACAGAGTACTCAATCATGTGGGCGAGGGGGTGGTGGTGGCTGGGTGAGGAGGCTACGAGGAGAGAGAGACTGAAAAGACAGGAGAGGTGAATGCCGGGGGAAGGTGAGAGTGTGGAGCTGCTGCTCACATCACGCAGGTGCGTCTGCCTCGGCCCTTTCGAGTGAGCATCCAACGCCTTCCTTGCGTTTCACTGCGATCGACACACGCGTGCAGTCGACGCACAGACCCCTCCCCCCCCCCCCCCACGCGCGAGCTCTCGCCCTCGTCCGCCAATGACAAGCGGCAGTCCCACCAAGAAACCGGGCGAACACTCGATTCTTGCTCGTCCCCACTCTTTGCGAATATGCCTCTCTCCGTCGCCACACCCGCTCTCCCCGCCATCTAACCTTCTTCCGCCTCCTCGTCGGCCACGGCTGCAGAGCCACCCGGCAACAAGCGAGGGAGAGAGAGAGGGCCCTTCCGATGGCGCGTTAGGCAGGAACTTCGCATCCACCGTAGTGGCCAAAGAGGGCGAGGCGACCGGCCCTCCTCATTCTCCCCCCTCTTCCTTGAGCACTCCCATCACATACCCTCCTCCTCCAGACTGCGGCAGCCCGCCAGCTCCTACGGACGTAAACCCAGGTTGTATGTCGGGTCCTTTCAGTGGTTGCTTATTTCTGTGGAAGCACATGGCAAAGACAAACCTCAAGACACAGACGTACGCGCACATCGCTCTCTCGACGCCGGCGACCCAACGGATGGGCGTCCCCGCCCGCCCCGTCCCGTCCTCTCACTTCCCCACCCCCGTGTGCCCTACTCCTCAGGAGGGACTTGTGAGGCGGGCCTTCCGCTTCCTCGGTAACGTGATGCCTCGTGTGCTTTCCAAGAACGCCTTCATATTCGTGTGCATGACAGGCCGAGGCGGGTGCAGGGAGCCCGGCTGTGGCGCAGATGAGGTGGACAACGCACTGGCGGTCTCCTTGCTCGCCGACCGAGGCGGCTTGACACCGGCGGCCTCCACCGCCGAGGCGCGCAGCGTGCCGTCAGAGAGGAAGGGGGGTGTAATGATGAGCGGCTCCTTGCTCAGGTACTTGGCCACGTCCGCGAACGAGCATGCGTGGCGCACCCGCGGCTGGCCGCGCGGATACTGCACCAAGACATCCACCCCAAAGGAATGCAAGATGGACGCGGCGTGAAGGTAGCAGGCGCGCTCGGCATCCTTACGCTTGAGCGACGTGCCGATGGCGATGGCGTACACGGGTCCCATTAATGGGTGCGGCGGCAATGATACGGCCGAGGCGTCAATCTTGTGCGACATCTCTGGTGGTGGCAGCACAGCGCTACTGGGGATCGGCACCTGCAGGAAGCTGGTGTTGTGCAGGCTGTTCTGCCGTCCGTAGCCCCTGATGATGTTGTGCGGCAAGAGATTCATGGCAAACTGAGTGGCCCACGCCTGTGTCTCGGCGATGTTGTCTTCCACGACGGCGGCTGCGGGTCGGCTCGCCGTGTCCACGTCCCCGCCGCTGCCACTACGTACATCCGCACCCGTTGCCGGCGGAGTCTCGTTTCGCTGGCCGCTGCCGGTAGTGACCAGGACGGCGTCGCCCGCACCGGCCTCTGCTGCAGCACATTGTACGGCCCTCGACGCACCGCTCTTGCTCTGGATTCTCTGCTGCATGTTTCGACTTCGCAACAGCCCCCCCAGGGACTCCTGCAAGTAGTTCTGCACGGCCATGCGCACCTGATTGCCGATTTCGACGAGCACCTCCTCGCTGGCACCACCGAAAAGGCAGTAGTCCTCGGGGATGCGCAACTGCATGGTGTGTAGCGTGTCGGCGATGTGGGGCAGCAGGCGTATGTGCGAACCCTCTACTACGTACGTCGGCAAGCGCAGCACACCGCCGTCGCTCGTTCCCGGTGACTTCTCTGCCGCACCGGGCAAAGGCGGAGGCGGCAGCCCAGAGAAGCTCCGCGGCACCCGCGCGTGCATCAGCGATCCTTCGTTGGCAGGAGAGGTGCGCTGCAGTACCATGCCGAGTGCGGCACGACGCTGTAGGTACCGTCGCTCTCGCTCCGGGTCGACGCACAGGGGGACGCCGAGAGTGCACAGCGTGTCGAGTGCGTGCAGGGAGCACACCTGCACGGCCATCTTGCGCGTCTTGCCAATGCCGAGACCACCCCGGATGCCGAACTGTCGCGGAACCGGCAGGACTGTCGTTGCCTGGAAGACGTTGTCCATGTTGAACAGCACAAAGAGATGCGTGAAGCGGCTCTTTGCGACGTGCGCCTGCCATTCTTGGAGCAGCTGCTCCGCCTCCTCGAGCAGCTCCGCCGGCGGGTTGATCTCCACCTCGTCTTCGGTCTGCGAATTCAAGTGCTGCATGGCTACAATGATATGCTCCGAGTCTGACCAGCGGTGCCCCAGTTGCCGCCGCGCCTCCGGCCCCAGCCACACATCATCGGTCCCGATTTGGATCTTCAGCGGCAGCGGAAGCGCGTCGTGTGGGTTCGGTGGTGTGATGCCGCCAGTGAGGGGGTTCATGGCCCACCGCCCGTAGCCAGCCACCACCTCGGCGTGCCGTGCCTGCCGCTGTGGGTCGGCTGGAAAGAGCGGATGCCCCAGTGCATCCAGCAGCAGCTCCGCGTGCATGGCGGCGAGGTGGATGGCCATCTGCTCCGTCTGCGCCTTCCCCTTCGCTGCAATGGTGAGACCTATAAGTCGCAGCTCCGCCTCCACCATGCGCTGCGGACTTCCCGTTGACCCAGAAGCAGAGCGCACCCTGAGATGCTCCTTGAGCGTTGTGTTGTGCTGGGCGTAGTAGTCAGTGATGCGCGCCTCGGCGCACGGGCCGTCGTACACGATAGGCAGCACAAGCGCCTCATGCGGCGTGGGGGAGCAGCGCATATCGCGGTCATTTACCATCGACCACATGCCGTTTTCCGTGGGGTCAAACACCTGCCCTAGGGTGGCGACGGCGGCAGTGCCATCACTGCCCATAGCACCACCCTGTGGAGCTGCGCTGACGTCTCCCTGCGCCACGGCCGCCCCTTCCCACTGGCATATCCAGGGGTAGTAGACACTGCTGGCGTACGTCCGCACTCGCTCGGCGTGCTCTTCATCCGTGTAGTGAAACACCAACTGTGCGTAGTCGTCAACAGGGTCGTGGCGGCGCAGCACAATCCTGGTCGAGTCGAAGCCCATCGCCGCGCCGGCGGCGGAGGGCGGCGCGACGCTCCCACCGGCGGTGGCGGGACTGGCTGACGCCGAGTCGTCCTCTCCAACACCACTCTCTGCTGATTCCGCCGGCTGCGCCTGGCCACCTAGCGGCACCTCCCGGGGTGCTGGTGGTGTCCGTGCCAGATGCGACCTCTGCACCCGAGGCGCTGCCACTGTTGCTGCCGACGCTTCGCCTCGTTCAGCCGTGTACCGATGGGACTGCGAAGAGGCTACCGCATCAGCAGCGGCGACTTCAGAGGCAACCGAGAAGACCGACCGTGCCGACGCAGCGCCGGGTGCGTTCGACGACGCGTGCATGCGGGAGCGCAGCAGGCGCAGCGGGGGTGGAATAGGCGTCCCGAGCGGCTTGATGGGGTCGTCGGGGTAGGGCGCATAGCGGCCCTCTTCCTTTCGCACGGCGTCCGCGTGCTTCTGCTGTGCTGTCCTCAGGCGGAAGAGCTGCACGCCGAGTGCGTCACACACGCGTTCGGCGTGCATGGCAGCGAGCGCCTCGGCTTCCTTCGCGTCTTCTGCAACGCCTTCGGCCACGCGCGAGCCATGCGGCTCCGGCAACGGCAGCCGACACGTCGCCGCGAAGAGTGTCGGCCCTGTCGCACTTCCGGTGACCGCCGCTGCCTGGGCCGGCGTCATGGCACGCACGTGAAATACCGTTCCAGTGCTGTGGCCCATGCGCCGCACAAAGTTGGCGATGCGCCCTCGCGCAAACGCGTCGATCGTGTGAGCGTCGCAGTAGTCCTGCCGCTGCACGGCACTGGCCGGCACGCCGGTTTCCGCCTCACCGCTGCCGCTGACGACATGCGCAGCGGATGCTGTGGAGGCGCCATCGCTGTCGTATTCGCGGCCACCCGCAGCTGAGGTGGCGTGAAGCTGTGCCGTGAAGAAGTCTGTCGCACACACTTCGCGCTGCCGCTGATTGTGATGACAGTGGGGATGCGGCGCACAATGGTTTCTGTGACGTGGGAAAGGCGTTTCCCTGTGCACTTCCGCATGACGCACTGTGGCGGTCGTGGACGTCGTCGACGGGGATTCCTCGGCACTCACCACCTCGATCTCTATCGCGTCAAGTGAGATCATCTCCGGCTCTGCAGCGGCTGCGGCGGTCGCCGCTCCTGCAGATGACGGCGGTTTCCACGACGAGGACGAGGACGCAGAGGAGCAGCACGTTCGATGGCTGGCGAGTAGGGCATGACTGGAGACGTCACCAGCAGACGCGGTGAAACCGCGACAGTTGCTGCTCCTTCGGATGCGCGGTACAGCGGCGTTGCGCGTGTGCTGCAGTGCCGTTTTCCACGATTCCATGAGAGGGGCCCACCTATTGGCCTTTGTAGAGAGGGGCAGAACACGCCACAGAGAACGCATGCGGTGCGTCAACGGTGCATGTGCCCCCACGGTTGCCACCGGCGGATGCTGCATGGTGACGTTGAATCGCGTGCTTCGCAGGAGGTGGCGTGTGTGTCTGTGTATCTGTGTGCGTGTGTGGGGGGAGGGGGGAATGCGCTACGTTGAAACACCGCGACCCTTCTGGCCTACTCGCGACACTGCTCTCCCGATGCCACACGCCGGCAGGGTTCTTCTCGGCTCCTTCCTGTCTCTCAATGCAATCTCGTATTCGATGAGGTGTACAGGCGTTTGGTGCGCCCACCACCGCTGTTGCTGCTGCGTCGACTTCGGAAGTCGCCTCGCGGTGTACCCGGCCGCCTGAACGGGGGGGGAAGAGAAAAAGGGACGGAGGAGATGTGGCGAGGTGTGCATGCGTACGCCCCGTCTGTCTGAGTGTGAGGGAGCGTAGAGTCCAAGGTAGCGCCGACCTCGCCCTCGCTAACCGATGTGTGTTTGGGTGTGTGTGTGTGTGTGGGGGAGGCAGCGGCGGCGGTGGTGGTGGTGATGAGGGTCGCAGAAACGGGCAAACCGAAAGAGAACAAAATGGTGGCGATAACGCTAAGGGGGATGGGGCGCGGCGCACAGGCACAGATGGCAGAGGCGGCTGCTGATCGAGACATGGATGAGGTCACCCAACGACGGACGGAGGAGGGGGTGGGGGAGGTGATTGGGCAAGAGGTTTCGATGCACATGCATGCCGATACCCATCTACCCACCCACGCGTACTTGCAGCCTTCCATGAAGCGTGACACCGCCATGGTTTTGTTTCGTCTTGATGGCCACCTTCCGCTTGCTTTACTGCGCCACTCTTGCGCCCACGCGGTCACGTTTCCTCCTTGCCTGGCAGGGATGAGACGCCGTTAAGCGTGCGTGCGGGATGCACACATGCGGCGCCTCGTTCGTTTCACCGCCTTCAGACGACACGTTGAACAGATTCGCCACACCCTCTCTCCCACGCATCAGAGAACACCAACCGCGCACTCTGTTACCGCTAATGTGACGCGTAGACGCACAAGGCGAGCCGTCATCACGAGGGGAGTACCGAGGAGAAGCGGCGGCGGCGGTATGCATGCGTGTGTGTGTGGGAGAGGGGATGGAGGGCTCAGGATACTCGCGGAAGTAGATAACCACTGACGCGCATCCACACGCACATATATATATATACTCCATGCGCGCACACACACAGACGTGCTGGCACTTCAAGTCGATCAAACACTTCACAGGATACCAAGAAAGACAGTAAGAGAGCGTGTGTGCGTGTGCGTGTGTGTCGGTGTGTGAGTGGCCTGATGCAGTGAGCACGGCAACCCCATTACACCCACGCACAGACCGCAGCTGCGAGGTGAGCGGTGAAGGCACGGGCACCCGGCAGACAATTTGCCTAGCTCTGCATGAGGGAGGATAGAGAAATCGCGAAGAAGGGCTGAGCAGGTGGGTGGGAGAGGGGGGGGGGCAGTAACGGAAGAGACACCGCCACCGCCCACCGCGCAGACTCGTTTGACCGCCTTATGCGTTCCTTCTCCCTTTCTCACCTCCCGCCTGCACACCGCTCGCCGTGCAGCTTTCAAGCGCGAGAGATGCACGTGTGCTTAGGAGAGGTACACAAACGTGTTCGGGTCGTTGGGACTGCGCTTCACGTAATCGCGATCGATGAGTCCCTCCAGCTGCGCCTTGACATCACGTCGCGAGGGCAAGAACTGACATGAGAGGTGCGCCGTGACGGTCTGAAGCAAGTCCTCGAAGAGCACGACACGGCGGCTCTTGAAGATGCGCACAAGGGCGGCATCGAGCAGCACCCGTCGCGTCGCTTGCACATGCTGGGCGACAACCGCATCTTCACAGGCAATGGCTGTCACCGTCGCTGCAGCGGTGGTAGCGCCTGGGCTAGACAAGGTTGCAGACGGCTCTCGCCGAGGGACGGGTTCGGGGCCACCGTCGAATGCTTGAGCGTCGCCGGACGGTAGGCCGGTAGGGCGGGCCTTGGGCAGCGGCAGGCGTATTTTACGCAACTTGTGCGCATAACAAGGATTCAGCGAGAAAGAGTCGTTCTCCGTGATGGACGCTGTCGCGGCCGCTGCTCCGGAGCCGCCGCCGCTGCTGCTCGCTGGAATCCACTGCAGGAGGTTAAACGCTCGATGCTGCGTCAGCAAGTGCAGGTGCGCGCGCAGAGCGTGAAAGGGCAGTCCGAGTATGCGCGCTAGCTGGGTCCCCGTGAGCGCGCCGGCTTGCGCCGCGCCTGATGCCTCTGCGTTGTAGGCGTCGCTCACCACCAAGAGCAGCGTTGCCAAGAGCGTGCTCGCGACCACCTGCTTCGTGCCAGAGACGAACTCGGCGATGAGGGTGGCGCTGCCAAGGCTGAAGACCCACAGCAGAGTGCGCGAGGGGTGCTGGCGGGCATAGTAAGCCCGGAACACTTCCATACCGCGCTGCAGCGAGGCGTGCGCCTGCAGGGGAGGCATAGCGTAGGTCGGCCACTGAGCGGAGGTGATCAGCTGCACCCGTATCTTCGTGGGGAGCTCCAGGTAGGCTGCCTCCTGCTCGAAGAGGTCTCGCGTACGCTCTGCCCCTTCGTAGTCGCGCAGCATCGCCTCAAAGGCATGTGTGGCCGTTACGCCAAGGTACGACTGAAGGAAGCTCACGAGTTGGCGCTCCGCCTCCAAGTTCAGCGAGGCCGACGCGGAAGAGCCCTGGGAGGCACGTCCGACTACCAACGACTGCTTTGCGTTTCCGCCCACTACCGCCAATGCCGCTTCTGACTGCGGTGCCGCCGGACCACTCGCATAACCGAGCAAGCGCCGCGCCAAGCACAGCCGGTGGTGCTCGAGGAACGTGTCCTTGTCCTCGAGCAGGGATACCAGTCGCGCAACGAGGCGGAGTCGCTTGTGGAGGTTGCCGCTCAACACTCGACCACCGCCGCGCTCGTGCTGCAGGAGGACGTCCGTGTATCGAGCAATCAGCACCGATAACTTCAACTGCTGTACCGCTTGTGGGTAGTTCGCCGCAAGCGAGATGAGCGGCAGGGTGGCCTGCCGTGCGTCTCGACTGAGCAGCACACTCGGCAGACCCGCGCCGGTGCTCGATGCTACCTCGCTCCACGAACCGCCAAAGGCCCCGGGTGTTGCTGATGCCGCCGCCATGAGCGCTTCCTGGGCGCGCTGCTGAGACGCCTGCAGCGCGCCTTTCCGAGTCCAGCGAAAGGGACACATCAGCTCCTCTATCGCGTTTAACAACGCACGGAGCACAGTCGCGTGGTTGTGGAAGACGCCCTCGACAAGGTCCGTGTAGCGCTCCACAAGTCCGACCAGGCTTGCCATCAAGTCGATCCCGCGCGGTTGCGGGTGCGGCTGCGACGACGCTGCTGAGGTCGGGCTGCTCACGGCGCGCAGATATCGCTCAACGATGTCCGCCGCGTCGCGGATCAGCTTTGTGATGAGGATGGCGGCCATCAGCACACAGCACTCGTCTTCGGTAACGTCGCTGAAAAGACCACAGAGCGACTCGAGTGCGGCCCGGGCAGACGCCGAAGCGCCCTCGGCCTCGCCGGAGACGGCCCTGCCGGGCTCGGCAGCGGCGGCGGTTCCCGAGGACGGGGATACCTGCTCGCCAAGTCTAGAGTGAGGCGCAAGGACAGCGTGCGTCGCGGGTTCCATTGATGGGGCACAGATGCTGCTATCCTCCCTCCTCATGAAACGTGGCGTGGGCGCCGTAGCCACCGTCGGCGGTTTTCCTTCTCCACGCCTCCTCCCTGCCCACGCCCCCGCATGCTCCATGAAGCGTTCGTTGCTACTGGGGTCGATGGCGGAGGCGACCGTGATGGCTGTGCTGTGGCTGTCGCTGCTCCCCGCTGTGGGCCACCGCACCCCGCTCAAAACGCTACCACCACTGCCGCCGTGTCGCCCGTCGTCCTTCTCCCTCTCCTCTTCGGAGAAAGCTGAGCATGATATCTGCGACACCGCCTCGTCCCTCTCGCCACCATCGAAGAGAAAGGAGCGGGGGGTGCGCTGATGCTGGAAGGATAAGGAGTGGGTCGGATGGCTGCCGTGCACTCCAAACAATATCAGCGACTCTGGATACTTGCCGCCGCCACGCTGCACGACGATGCTCGCCAGCGGGTCGGCCTCGCCCAAGCTGCCTCTGCGCGACGTCGACGTCATCGTGCTGCCGGTCCGCCGGTGGAAGGCAGCGGCTGCGGTAGTACTGCTGCCGTCCGCTTGCGTCGCTGCACCATCAGGCCTCGCCGTGGCAGCCGCCATCTGCGGGGCCAAGCTAAGGTCTGCTGACTCCACGCTCGCGCTCCACGTGTCTAGCAGCGCACGCAAGCCGAAGCGGGTATCCAGCA
Organism: Leishmania infantum JPCM5; assembly: GCF_000002875.2. NCBI lineage: Eukaryota > Euglenozoa > Kinetoplastea > Trypanosomatida > Trypanosomatidae > Leishmania > Leishmania infantum. The sequence continues at coordinate 479,980 of NC_009400.2, forward strand.
GAATGCTTCGGTGCGGCTCCACAACCAGCACCTCATTCAGTGCAGATCGCAGCGAGGCGTGCAGGAAAGGCAGTTGCACCCGCCGCCACACAAGCTTCTCCAGTTCCTTCACGTCACTTGCCCAACTCACGTAGCCGCGCCGGCCTTCTTCGGTGCTGCGGCGCGCGTCGCGCGTGTACCGGTAGAAGGCATAGATTCCGGCGACGTATTCGTTGCCCACGTCCTCCATTACAATCGTTGACAGCGGCTTCGCGATCTCCTTGATGATGGTGCCGAGGCGCAGCCGACGGTCAGCGGACATGCCTTCCCATTGCTTCAGCGCCTGCGTGGTCAGGTGATGGGCAGTCGTATGCCCTTCGAGGCGATCGCGCAGTTCCACCGTGCCGCGGAGGTCCACCACCACTGTAGGCGCTGAGATGTAGTCAGCCTTCGCCGCACCCCTCTGCTGCCTGTCGCTGCGGCCCTCCGCTTCATCTCTAGCCGACAGCCTGCCACTGTCGCCGTCGCGACCGGCTGGCGGCCGCAGCGTGCTTTCAATGGTGGAGGCGAGTCGTGCCGCGGACGAGGTCGACGACGCCAGACCCACCCACGGACTTGCCGGAGTGGAGCTTGTCCGCGAGGTGGCACGCTGGTCGCGGCCGCTGCTGCCGCCGCCGCCTTTGGCGCCATCACCGAGGCGCCCATTGGTGAAGAGAGAGATCAAACGACGTCGTCGGCTGACGTGCGGATGCGCGCCAGACCGCTCCCCGTCAGCGGCGGCCGGTGAGCGCGCCGTGACGGTGCCGCTGCTGTTGTGCCCGTCGAGCGCACCCACATGCGGTGTGCTAACCGAACTGCTCGCTGTGCTCAGGTTGTGGCCGCTGGTGCTGCGAGCGCGACTGCTGGCGTGACTCCTCACGGGTGTCTCCGCCACCGCCGCTTCGACGGTGCTGAACGGGCCCACCATCGATGACAGGCTTGCAGCAGAAGGGGCCACGACACTTGGTGGACCGTTCGTGGTATTAGTGCTGCCCGCTGTGGACGCTGTTGCTGCGCCGGCCGCCGCTGCTGTAGCACCGCCACCGCCGCTGACACCCGACCCCGCCTGCGGCTGCTGTTGCTGTTGGGCAACCATGGAGGACGAGGTGGACTGCACGATAAGGAGCAACTCCGTGACGACGCTGTACGTCTCTTGGACAAGCCTCAGCTGCTCCCGTGCAACCTGGCCCGTCGTCTCGAATACCTCGCGTACGTACTGCATCAGGTAGCACAGCTCGATCACCAGCAGTGGCCGAAGGGGCTCGTAGACGACAACGTAGAACACTTTAAAGCACATGAGCGTGATCGTGTCCATGCCGAAGCGGCGGGTGTAGTACTGGTCGAGATAGCGGAAGCACGAGAGCACGACGCTGCGGAAGACCACGAACGTGTGCCATTCCTGCAGGAACGTGTAGCAGAGACTGAAGCGGCGCTCATCTGGGCGGGCGGTGCTGGTGGCGCGCGTAGCAGATGACGTCGTTTCCGCGGCGGAGTAAGCTGGAGTGGTGGGCGAGGTGGTCCCGGTGTTCGTGGTCACGCTGGCCGCAGGTGGGGCAAGGGTCACCGTAGCGCTTGGCGACGATGGAGAGGCCTCACGAGCGCTGTGGCCGGTGGCGGTCACCGAGGAGCCACTCACCGTTTTCGCGTCCGGGGACGATGCGCAGCGTATAGAGGCGTCGGCGGCTGCAGTGGCCCGCAACAGGGAGGGAGGGACGTTGGTGCCTGTGCTGCGCATCGTCGCAGGCGCCTCTGGAACGAGGAGCGAGGAAAGCATGTCGTCGCCTGACGACAGAGTTGCTGTGAAAGGCGATGACATGCTCGCCGGCGGCTCCGCCGTGCGGTCCTCATCGGAGTGATCGGTGCCAGGAGCTTCTCCAGCGCGAGCTGCATTGCGGCCACGGGCATCCTCGCGCGCGGCGGCGGCGGTACCGCCTTCGCCAGCGTATTTGCCAAGGCGGGCTCGACTTTCACGACCGACGCTCTCGGAAGAGAAGGAGTTCATGGTGTGCAGCGAGTCGTCGTCGTCGTCGTCAGCGCCCGCGCGCAATCCGGCGCTGCCCTCTTCCGTGTCGTTGAAGGACACAAGCGCGGCTACAGAGTTGCTGTCGCTGCTGCTGCCCTGACGCGGAAGTCGCTGCAGTGGGTGACGCGCCGCGACGGGGACGGCGTTGACTGCGCACAGAACCTCCTCTTCGTCGTCAACCATCACTCGCCCCGTCTTTGACGCGACGCGGGCGTGGTGAGGGGAGACAGCGCTGTACGTCGCCGTCGGCAGCGCTCTTCCGCCGATGGAGGTGGGTGAGCGTGCCGTGAGCGTTGAGCGGCCAGACTCGGTCGGGGCATTGACTGTGTGCTGGGTGATGTGGAGACTCGTCACGGACGACGGGGTGCGCGGCTTGTGCATCGGTATCGCTGGGGACCGCGGGGGGCTCGTGGTGGCTCTAGACTGCGTGCTGGCAACGATCGGAAAACCGGCGGTCCGCTGCTGCTGACTCGGAAGTTCCAAGGAAACACGGTTCTCCGGCGAGCGATGCACAGTGCTGTCGAAGCCGGCAAATGCAGTCTGAAACTCGTTGGCCGCTGCGGGCGATTTCGGCACTGCGACGGAGCCGCTGCTGCCCTGCTGCGCAAACCAGCTCGTGCCGCGGCCGCCAACGCCGCTGCTCGCCATGAAGTCGCCGTTCACCGGGGCTGGCGCCTTTGGCGACTGCGGAGACCGCCCTGCACCGCCTTCCTCCTCGTCGGCTTTGACACCGCCCCCGCCGACCGGGGACGCTCTTGCCGCTGTGGTTGTCGCGGTTGGGTGCGGCGAGGGGTGGAACAGACGCTTCATAAAGGCAAGTGAGCCGTCGCTGTTGCGGTGGCCGCGGGAAGACCACGTAAAGGATGAGTTGCGGCTTGTTTCCTTCGAAGGTGACCTGTGCGCGGACCCGCCGGTGGCGGCCGTCGCGATGCTCTTGAAACGACTCCAGCCGCTGCTGCTGCAGCCAACGATACCGCTTCCAGTTGGGACACTGCGGCTGCTTTGACCCCCCCGCTGACCGCTTCCGCTGCCGCGCGCGCCTCGGCTGTCCTCCGCGCCTGTAAGAAAGTGCACTCGGCTGTGGTCCACATTCTGCAGAACGGGGAAGAGGACGTGAGACTCGAGGATGTGCAGCAGAAGAAGCGCGAGGCGTGCGTAAAGCTCACGCGACTTGGTAGGGTCGCCGCTACAAGCGTTGTAGATGACTGTGTACCAGCCCATCCGGTGTTTCGGCGTCCGCAAAGGACGCAGCGACATCTCGTCGTCCGTCTGCAGGGTGGTGTAAACCGCGAAGAGATAGCGCTCAATGTCGCCCCACAGCGACTCGAATTGCATCGGCATCTCCAGTTCGGCGGTGGACGCGGTGGCGGGCGAGGAAGACAGAGTGCCGTCTGAGAGATGATGGGACGGGGAGGCGGCGGTGTGTCGACAGAGGCTTCGCCGTACCTCCGGCGTGACGGACTCGTCCTTGTCGGCGGCGCTGCGTGCGCTGGCCACACAGGAAAGGCCACCCATAGCACGGGCGTGCGTCTGGTTGCGTATGCTCCGCGACAGCAGCAGCGCGGCAGGCATGCTGCCAAAGTTTTCCGCAAACCCGGGATGCTGTGGGGGCGTCCTAGCCAACGGACGCGCCGGAAGCGACGCTGCCTCTTCGAGGGCGGCGCCGCCGCCGGAGGTCGTGCAGCTTCCATGCCGTTGATTGTGCGCAGCATCCTCGTGCTGCTGGTGGTGGTCCTCCTCTGGCTGCCGCTGCTGCGACTGCGGACGCTGCGGCTCGACAGAAGAGTGCCTTCGCTCCGCGGCGTCGCGCATCGGATGGGGTGTGGTGAAGCAAAGGAAGACGATCAACAACGCAAAGAGATGCGGGTGTGTGGGGAGGGGGTGTTCCTCCTCCAGCCGACCGAAAGCAAGGTAAGCGTGCGTGAGATGGAGGCAGCTGGCACACGCAACCTTGCTGGCTATTCCGTGCACACACACACACACACACGTACACACGTACACACGCACGCAGACGAAAATGAGAGAACGCGTATCGCGTATACGTGTGTCTGCGCGGATCAGAGCCGCGTGCTCATGAAGACGAGGGAGGAAGAGGGGAGAGAGGAGAAAAGCGAGGGCGTCGCGCCGTGCCTGTCGACTGTGATTCCAGGTGCTTTTAGGCGTAGCAGTGGGAGACACCGATCAATGGGGAATGGAAGGATGTGCTATGGTCGACGAGGATGCGGCTGGCCGCATACGGTGCGCGTGCGTGTGTGCGTGAGAGAGGAACAGAGTAAAGTAAGTACGTGTATCTGAGTATCGAAGCCGCCGAACGCCTGTGTCTGTGCATCACGCACACGCGCGTGTGAGTAAGAGGCCTCTCGCTCGCTCCGTCTCCGTGGGTCTTTGTGAGGGTGTGAGGTGCAGTCCGAGCACAGGCGAGAGGGAGGGGTGCGTGGGAGAGAAGTAGAGCACCCTCTGAGCCCAATAGGAAGCGCTGGTGAAAGAGCTAGATGGCCGATAATGGGGGCACCACAGGCCTGACTGTCTGTGTAGAGTTGAGCAGGACGATGTGCGTCTGCGACGGTTCTCTCTCAAAGGCACACCAAAATTTTTTCGTTATTGGAAAGCGTTCTCCTCCTCCTCCACCTCCACCGCTGCCGCCCCTCTTCGGCTGCAAACAGCAGAACGGTGCCAGGAGCGTATTCACGTCTGCGTGCGCGTGGGCAAGCACGGCTCACGCGCCGAGCAGGGAGGGAGGGGGTTGTGCGTAAACTTGACAGCAAACCTATGCGCCACCAGTTTTGGGCCTCGAGGGCCGGCGAGAGGACGTGAGAGAAAATAGAGAAGATGCGTTCACGCCGTCGCCAACGGCCAACAACAACGGATGAGAGCGGAGGGGAGACCGAGGTGAAGGTAAAGGGAGACGCGCACGGACGCGGTCATCCACGCGTTTCATACGCAAGGGGATGTGGCGCACGGGGGCATACCATGTGGACCCGAGCACGTGCGCCACTTGTCGCTTCCCCGCATACTCCGCGCCTGCACCGGCCAACTCGACGTTACGAGAGGCGCCAAAAAGGAAAGGGGAGGGCGCGGGTGAAGTCGCAGCGGCATTTTTGGCGCGCGGGGGAGAAGACACCTACACGGAGGGAGTGGCGAGATCGCTTCGTTGCGGCACCTGACAACAACGCACACATGCTCTCTCGCTCGCACTTCCCGCCATCTCGACAGTGTTGCGAGCCATCTCGTCACTACAAGCCGCCGCGGCCTTCGCAGAGCCGCACAGAAAACCAGATCGTGCGCAGCCCCTTGGGAGCCTCCCCCTCCTCCCCTTTCGTTGCTTCGTATTCTTTTCCTGCACGTGCTTGCGGTCTTTCACTGTCGAGGGAACATATCGTCACCGAGCTAAGGACGCGGAGTCTCTCCGTCGCACGACCGCCGCGATCCCCCTTCACCATGTTTTCCTTGCTATGGACGTCATAGCATGCCACAACTATCAACCCAACAACACCAGCAACATTCCACACACTCACGCGCACGAGCGCGCCAACGCCGCCTCACTTTTTCCCGCTTGCGCCGCGATTATCCCCGCTGTTGTTGTTGCTGCTGCTGCTGCGTGCTCCACGACTGCCGCGGGCTACGCCGGACGGACTGGCGGGACGAGAGCCCTTTCCGCGGCCGGCTCCACTGCCGCCGCCCTTCAAGCTACCCAGCAAGCCCTTGACACGCGTCGACGCGGATGCCGCCGTCGCCACGGTGCTGTTGCTGCTACTACTGCTGGACGATGAGGCAGGAGCTCGGCTTTTCTCGCTGCGCGCGCCGGCGGCAGCGCGGTGGCCCACGACACTGGCAAGGTTGAACTCGCCGCTGCCTCGGCGGCTGCCAGAGCCGGACTGCCCGGCGCGCCCACTCCCTTGCTGGGAAGGTCGGCGGCCTTGCGCGCTGGCCGACTCGCGACCGCCACTGCTCAGCGCGGCCTCTTCCGTGCTACGGCCCTCCAGCACGTTTCGCCAGTAGCGCTCCGCGTTGCGGCGGAAGTCCTGCTCGATGGCCGTCGACGCCTCGTTCTCCAGGGCTCGGGCGAGTCCAAAGTTGGCGATCTGCGCCTCGGCCTGGGCGGACGGCATTGTGGCGCTGTACTCTTTTAGCAGACGCTGGTAGAAGCTCAGCATCGGCGCGACACGGTAGAAGAAGCGGTTGAAGCTATCGACCAACAGTGGATGCGACGGAGCGCCGCCGGTGATCCCTTTCAAGAGGTAGCTTAGCTTCGGGTTACTGGCGATGCTCTTGAACAAGGCAGAGCTGCGCAGCGCGTTGGCCAGCCCTTGGTCGTTCTCCGTGGTCACGTAGACGACCTCCTTGTCGCGATGCGTCATGTAGGTGAGCGACTTACAGTTCGCCGCGATGAAGCCAGAAGCGGGGACGCGGGCTGGGCCGGCCAGGATGCCGTACCGACGGAAGCGCTCCGCTGTCTCGATGGACTCGATGAGGGTATTCTCGTACTGGAATGGCCCTATCTCCGGCGGCAGCAGGCGCACCTGCGTATACTGGCCCGTTCCCTCTGTGCCATCCGCGCGGCGCGCGTTGTCCACCTCAAAGTACTCCACATCACTGGTCAGCTGCTCCGGTTGCGTCGAGATGTTGCCCAGAAACTTCACAAAGGCCTCGATGGCGACCGTAATGTTGGGCACAAACTTGCCCAGCATGTATTCGGCGTACATGTGCTGCGCTTTCTGGTGGTCGTTCGAGCACACGGGCAGGAAGGCGTTCAGGAACTCCTGCCGCAGCGTGGGGTTCGCCTTGTTCTGCTGAAGTGCGTAGAGGACATCGGCAGCGACCCCGTCCTGGCTCCACGCCAGCTCCTCCAGCACCTTACCGACCATCTTGTCACCGTCGCCGCTGCCGCTGCTGCCGGGACTGGAGCCGTGCCGCGTTCGCTCAAGCATCTGCTGCACCGCGCTGATACCGGCACCGCGGGAAGCACCGGCGTTGGCGTTGCTGCTACTGCTATTGCTGGTCGCCGTGGAGACATTCGACTGCGGGCCATTCCAGCTGAAGATGAGCGACACCGGCACAGCAAAGTCGCCGCCGCCCAGCAGCTCCTTCTCGGGGCACTGGGCCAGGCCGCGCACCACCATGGAGATGTTGTCCGGTGTGACGCGCATCTTCGACAGCAGTTTCGCCAGTTCCCCGACGAGCACGAGTGTAAGCATTTTCGCGCTCTCCCGCTCCAGGCCACGGCTACTCTTCACAGTGCGCTCCATAATGATCGAGCTTGGGATGCCGCGACCGACGATGCGGGCCAGGCCGATCTGAAAGCGCTGCAGCACATCCTGTTGGATGTACTCCGCGTAAGTGTTGTTGGCGCCGCTGCCCGCCGGCGAAGCGGCGAGGGCGCCGCCACCGCCGCTGCTCATACCAGCGCGCTGTACGAGGCCGACGATGTACGACTCATCGCTGTCACCGCGACGGAACTGACTCGCGTGCTCCAGGGCGAAGGCGTTGCGGTCGACGTCCACCCAGATACATCCGGCACTGCTGCTGCCAATGCTGTCGGCGGCAGACGCATCCGCGCACGGCACCGCGAGACGCGGCACGTGAGCCGGAAGTCCACTATTGAAGTCATCGAGCTCCTCCTTCAGGTACCGCTGCAACACCTTGCGCAGCAGAAGCGACGGTGCTCGCCCCTTCGTGCGCCACTCCTCCACGGAGAGTAGAAGCTGGCGTACATTCGCGTCGGACTCACCGCACTGCTGCAATGCCCAGGCTTGGATGTCCTGGCTGCCCAGCTTCTCGTGGAAGAGCCGCACAAGTGCGTTACCGAGGCCGAGCACCTTCACGCGTTGCTGCTCCGCCTCGAGCGTGTTGAAGTGCGCCGTGTCGTGCTGTGGGGAGTGCCCGTTCGGGCCCAGTCCAAACCCCTTCGCGTAGTCTGCTGCAATCTCGCTGATGCGCTCACCCATGCCGTAGGTTGTGCCGAAGGGCGGTCGCTTGCCACCAAACGGCAGCTGAGCGCCTTCAACGATGCGGCGCTCACTGCTGTCGAGAAAGGCCATCTGCTCGCGGTTGTGCTCCTCCCAGCCGAACTCCAGTGGCGTCCACCACGATTCGTTGAGGCGCAGCGACTGCGTCTCCGTCGGTGACTTGACGAAGTTGCCGGGCCGGCGGCCGCTGATGTCGCGTAGCGCCTGCTCGATCGCGCCCACCGCGGCGTCGGTGATCTCCTCCGCCTCGCCCCAGCCCTTCTCCAGCTCATCCCGGTCCACTGTCGGCAGTCCACACACACGCTGGTGCTCCCACTTGCCCATGAACTTCACCGACCGCTCGTGCCGCTCCGGGATGACAGAGAACGCCTGCGGGTTGTGGAAGTACTGCCGCGCCAGCAGCCGATCCTTGTACTCCTTCGTCTGGAAGTCGTCTTGCGTCGTGTGCTGCGCGTAGCCGTACTTCTTCACCTTGGGCGTGTACTTGCCCTGGATGAGAGACGCCCACTGCTCCCGCTTGAACGGCGCCTGCTCAAGCTCCTTGAGACGCTCATCGACGAAGTCGTTGCGGAACGGCGTGCGCCACGACGGTGGCTCCTGCAGCAGCGCCGGTGCCCCGTCTGCGTCTGTCAGGGTCTGCAGCTTGTACATCTGCTTCACCGTCTCCGGGTCGCCGAGCGGGACAGCGACGCTGCGGTCGAGATCAGAGCTCCCGCCGCGCTGCAGGTGCCACTGCACGTACAGCTCGCCTCCACGCACGCCGACGACCTGGCCAAGATGCTCCTCCGGCAGCGTACGCTCGGCATCCAGTACCGTCACGACAGCGCGCCTCCGCGTCGTCTCCACCTTGGCGTAGCTGGACAGCAGTTGCAGGCAGTCCGCGCCGAGGTTTAGCAGTCCCTTGCTCGTCTGCGATGCAGCATCGCGGTGCATGGCGTACAGGCTCCACTCTGCCTCGGCACCGCTCTTGTCGACGCCGACCACCACCACGTCGAACGCCGCGGCCCCCTCCGGCTCCTTTGGAGTCAGGCGCAGCACCTCGCCCGACTCGAATCCGCCAAAGACGCCGCACGCCTCCGGGGTGGTGTCAAGCAACACGGAGGCGTTGCGCACCGGGTCTGTGTACGGCACCGCCGCGGGATTGGCGTACGCCCGACTCCGCACGAGCACACGCTGCCCGGCGTGGGTGACGCCGTACGGCTTCAACACCTCCGCGGCGGTCTCGAATACGCGATACCACGCTGTGTCAGGGAAGACGCACCACGACGAGCTGCTAGTCGCTGCAGGAGAGTGCTGCCCGTACTTCTTCGCCATGGCTGCCTCCTCCGCCTGGCGCTCGGCTTCCAGCTGCGCGCGCCGCGCGCCCCGACTAGCGATGCGCTCCTTCAGGTACAGCATCTCGCGCCACTCCTCACTCGTGTACGCTTCCTTGGGAAGACCGGTGGCGAGGAAGGACTGCTCAATGCCCTCCTTCACGGCCCGCCAGTTTGCCACGTGCTTCGTCTGCGGGTCGACTTTGTAAGGCACAATCGCGGAGGTGTCGAGCTTCCACGAGGCAGGCGGCACCCGCACCACGCCCTCCTCACGTTGCTGTCGGCGATACTTGCTCATCTCCATGTCCAGCCGCATCTGCAGGGGCGAGTGGGGCACGCTCTGCGCGTCACCCGTATACTTGGCGGCTCTGCTCTCTAGCTTGAAGGCGTTGGTGAGGAGGTGCTCGTGTGGTGTGCTGTCTAGCAGGTCATCCGCGGCCTTCTGCATCGTCGGCGTGATCTGCACTTGCCCCAGCAGAAACTCCTTTGAGCCACGAAGCGCGTGCAGGAAGTCGACCATCTTGGCACGGTGCTTCGTCTTGATGTAGACGGAGAGGAGAGCCTCCACCTGACGCTGCGTGTGCGCCGTCGTGCCAAAGAACGGGTCCTCGGTGGCGCGGTACCACAGCGCCTCCGCACGGCGCATCACGACGTCGTACCACTCCTTGCCCCAGTACTGATGCGGCGCCCATCGGCCGCGGTGCTTGCGAAACGGCGTGTTTGGGTCACCCTCGCCGCAGTAGCGCGTCGTCGCGTAAGGCAAGCTGCACCGAGGGCAGTAGTCCTCGTTTACGTAGTTCGCCTCCATCTCCAGGAAGATGGCGAAGAGGTCCTCCAGGTGCTTCGGCCGCGCCTTGGCAAACTGGTCGTACAGGTAGTGGTCCTGGAAGTCGAAGCTGCTCAGAGCATCGTGGAAGGCCACAAAAAACTCGTGCACGTGCTGCGCGTGCCGCGAGCGAAACGCGCCGATGTCGCCGACCGCGTCGTAGTGCTGCTGGATGAGGAATGAAAGCCGGTCGAACCACGCCTTGCAGTGCTCCACGGACTTGACGTCGCGCACCTCCATCAACTCCGGCCCCAGCACCGCCGCCGTCAGCTTCGACGACGGGTTTGTGAGCTGGTTTCCGTGCGCGGTGTTGCGGTAGAGCGTTTGGTTCCACACCGGCTCGTAGTGCAGGTTCGTGATGGCAGGCCGCGGCACGCCCTTGTAGCGCTGGTCTGTGTTGAGCTCGTAGGCCGAGTCGCCCTGGCGGCCACCAGCCTGATCTGCCTCGAAGCCGTGGGGCCGACCGAGCAACAGGTGCTCCTCCCGTTGACCAAAGACGTAGTGCCGGAAGAACCGGTTGGTGCTCGCGTCTGTGTCTGTCTCCCACAGGCTCATGTGCTTCGTGTATATCGGCGTGATATGCGGCAGCCCGCGGCGGGATTTGCCGATGTTGCGCTCATTGCTGAAGAGGCCGTAGCGCTTGTCGTGAACGTACGACGGCTGGCGCGCCTCGTTGTGCTGCCGCTTTGTGGCGTACTTGAAGGAGTAGCGGCGCGGCTCGTGCAGTGAGGCGGAGGCGGCCGCAGCGCCAACGCCGCTTCCCAGCCCGCTGCTGCCGTTGAGGACGACACTGCCGGCGCCGATCGCGGCGGCGGCCGAGCACCGCGCCGCTGGAGAGCGCGCCACCGTGTAAGCGCTTCGCGCACGCGCGCGTAGCATGGCGCTGCTGCAGAGAAAGGGGGAGTGGCTGGGGGAAGGGGCGGAGGCGGTGACCGCACTCGACTGGCGAAGAGAAGATACGCACACACAAACAAGACGTCGTCTGTGACCTGCACCCGATGCACGCGCAGGATGCTCTGTAAAGATGAGAGAGAGGGAGTAGGGTCCAAGACAATCACCGAGGACGACACAAGACACACACCCACACCCACACACGACGGCAACAACAGCGAACACAATGAGCGAGCTTCTCGCCGTCCCACGTGGGGCTCGTTACTGGAGGAGGATACCGAGATGCGAGGCGGGTAAGATGGAAAAAGTACGGAGAGGGGGCAGAGAGTGAACGAAGTGAGCTCATTACATGGAGGGGGCGCAAGGAAGGACATGGACACCTCACCGATGGATGGACTCACGAAGCGACAGAGAGGGAGGAGGGGTACCGCACCCCCTTGAGCCCATCGCTCTATCTCCCTGGCCATTGCTTCCACAAGCAGCCAAAGGAAGGAGAGGAGAGGGGGGCCATAACACTGAGCGAACCGACAACCCGTACTGGAGTGCGGATTTTAGGCGGACGTTGCAGGCATCTGCGCTTGCGTGGATTGTCGGATTGCGTGTGTCGAGTAAGGCGATGGCGCCCACGTAAAGCAGAAAGAGGCAGAGCGAGGCAGAGGGAGCCAGGGAGGAGGAGGAGGGGGAGGGGAAGCAACCATGAAAAAAAAACACAAAGCAAAACAGAGCGAAGCCCAGGAATAGGGAGCAGCGGTCCTGCCATGGCGATGGACGCAGCCACATGTCATACCCACAAAACGAATGCCCCCCCCTCTTGCGGTGTTTGACCACCCCGCACTCAGTTGCACGCTGATGCACACACACACACACACACACACACAATGATGACGGTGTCCTCATCTCGGCCTTGCCCCGTCTCGCGTGTGCTTGTCGGCTTACTTGATGGAGATGTGAACGCGCTTCGCCAGCGCGTTCGCCGCGGGGTCGTCACTGTGTCGCGCGCGCCACTGCTCGTAGTGCTCGGTCAAGAACCCGAATATCTTCTTCACGGCATGTCGCTGCGGCGCTTTTCTTCTTACCGTCTCTTCCCCACCGCAGTACGGTTGCTCCAGGGGCTGCTGCGCCCTCTCCGCCGCCTCTTTCGCGGCCTTCGCGCGACTGCCAGCGCTACCCGCCTGCAGCCGTGGTGGGATCGCAGCTAGGGCGTTGCGTCCATCCACTGCAACGTTGACGGTGCCGCTCGCAGCACTTGACGACGCGGCCGGCGGAGGCGGGACAGTGGCAGAAAGGCGCTTGTAGCGGGAAGTCTCTGAGAGCGTTTGGTGAAGGCTGCCACTGGTGTAAAGCAGGGAGCTGCTTCTGCGAGCGGGGGCGCGTGGCTGCCGCGCTTCCTCCATCATCTCTTTGTAGTAGTAGTTTGTGGCGACACAAATTTCGAATTTCGGCACAAGCTCCCCGGCCGCCGGCGAGGCAGCAGCAGCGCTCCCGGACGCGCCGTTCGACTCGCCACCGTTTTCGTATGCTGTGGCCGCCGCGTCGGGGCCACCCTTGCTGCGCCGCCAAGCCATCAAAACCGACCGGCGCTTCATCGCGCCCTGCGACGCGATGAAGGCGTTGCCGTGGTGCTCCGTGTAAAGCTCCTCGAGCGTGCGGAGGTAGTGCAAGACGGCGTCGTAGAGGGCGTAGGCCTCGGCGCTGCGGAAGGGCTGCCCTCTCACACGGGCGCCGCCACTGCCTAGGCCCGTTGTGTTCGTCACTACATAATTGGCATCCTCGGCACACCGAGTCGAGGTTGACTCCGTCGAGTTAGCCGAATCCGCTCGGTCGCGGCGCCGCGGCTTCCCTCTTAGTAGTTGCTTCGTCTTAGCTACGGCGGAGGTGATGCCCGACTTGCGCTCAATCGAGTCCGGTATCACACCCCAGATCCAGATGCGCCGCAGGACAACGTTGTACCCGTCGCGCGCCAGCACGTCCTGCACCGTGGCCCCTGCTTCCTTTGACCACCTACCTGCTGCCGCCACCCCGCTGCGGTACTTAGCACGCAGGAAATCGGTGTAGTAGTACAGCACGCCAGCCAGCACACCGAGTGAGCCGCCGGAGAAGGCGAAGGACAGACCAGTCTCATCCATGCCTACCCGCTTCACTTCACGTAGCACTTCCTTGGCGAGGCGGATCGGCTGTGGTGCAATGACAATGTCGTGTAGCAGGCGCGGCGCTGGCAACGGTGGAAGAGGGTCGATCGTGTACTTGGTCGTTCCCGCGTCGCACAGCTCACGGCGTTTGTCGGCGTCGCATGCGTCCGACTGCGTGACGGCGTTGTTGTACGTTCTCAAAAAGCCCAGCGTGTCACCGCCGTCGCCGGCGCAGCAGAACAGGCTGTCGCGCGATATGGTCAGCAGCGACATCAGCATCGGCACCCAGTCCGTGTGGATCTCCTTCACGGGCACCTCCTCGGGGTACTGCCGCATCATCTTCAATGTAAGAAGCGAGAGGTCGACTTGATCGGGCCGCGTGTGAGGCAGGAAGATGGCGCCAAGCTGAGAACTTTCTTCCAACCTTTGCAGCAGCTCACTGTGGGCGGTGGAGACGAGGTAGTGCATCTCGTCCAGCTCCGATTTGAGCGCCCGCAGCTCACGGTCCGCCAGCTGCCACTCTCGTTCGCCATACGACGCCTCCTCTTCCTCTGCACCAGCGCAGGCAGTTCCGCCGGCTTTCCGGCGCGCCGCAGCGTCGCTGTCGACGTCATCACTGGCGCCGTCATCGCCGCTACTGCTGTAACATCGAGCTACTGCTGCTGCCATGGTCTCCGATCGCTCAGGCAGGGAACGCTGACCAGGATAGTGTGTGTGGTCCAGCATGCTGCGGAGACCGGTGGACGCATTGTCGTCCGAGTCCCTGACGCACCGCGGCTTCTCAGCATCGGCGGCGCCGTCCGGGCGAGTGTCGTCGCCTGTCGCTCCGCCCTTAGAAGCAGCGACACTGAAGCACTGGCTCCGCGACGACGGCGTCTCTCGCTGCTTCCAGTCGTCCTGCAACAGCGAGGGGGCAGTCAGCGGGTCGATGACGGTCGGAGAAGCGGAGCTGCCGTTCGTAACACCGTCTCCAGTAGGGTTGCCGATACTGTCGCCGGGCACCACCGACGCTGTAGCTGCCGCCGCCAGCGCCCTTCCATTAGCCGCAGTAAAGTTGTTGCCGACCGCGCTGTCGTTCTGCAACGAATCGTCACACAGGGGGCACTCACTGGACTCTGAGGAAGGCCCTGCAGAAGTGTGCTTCGGTGGCGCCGTGTCGGCGGTGCGCAGCAACAACGCAGCGGGGAGCGGGGCACTAGGAAGCAGCGACGCAGAAGTGGGATCGACGTGTGTAGTGGAGCTCTGCACGGCAGCGCTGCCGGTGGGGGTTTCGTGCTGTTCCTTTCGCAGCAGTAGTGCGGGCGAGGCGCTAGGGTTAGGGCTAGGGTCGGCACAGAGTGGGCGCCCGGTGTGCGGCGTCGTCGGACTTCGAGGAGTAGACAGCCGCGGGCTGCACAGCACCTGCGCTGCGACCTCTACTCCTGCCTGAACTGACACTACCCTCTTGACATCGCTGCTTGACAAGGATTGCAGGAACTGCGGCGTCAGGCTGGTATGGCCGCTGCTGCTCCTGGGATCGTCACGGCTGCCTCTGCGAGCGACTGAAGCGGGAGGGGGTAGTCGAGGGAGGGACCCGGCGTCGGTGGCGCCATCGCTCGTCACTGCGTGTGGCGCGGGCAACTGCGGTGAGCGCAAAACCTCCGGCAGCTGACGTGTGTGGCACGCCGCGATCATCGACTCGACTTCGGGCGACATCACGGCCCGAACAACGGGGTCAAGCGGACCTCGGTAGTAGGTGTTGTACGGCACGCCGCGTAGGATGGTGGAGGCAGTCGCGGAGACGTTCATGGGCACCGAGGCGGCAGAGAAGCTGCCTGTGCTCGCCGCCCCGCCCATCGCCTCGGCATGCTGCTGCGAAACAAAGGACGCCGCCTCCAGTCCGGTGCCGCCACTGGCGTGGAAGCTCAGGTTCATCGGGGCGACCAGGTGACCGGAGGCGACGCTGGATGCGAGGGCAGCGCTCGCTAGTTGCGTGCTGAGCAGCTGTAGCGAGGAGGCAATGCCCTCGTACCGCTGCAGATACAAGCAGAGAGGACGCGCCTTGATTGGCATGGAGAGGAGGTTGACCACCCAGCGCTTGATGCCTTGGACCAGCTCCGACACCGGGCACCCGTCTATGAGCGCCACAACGTCCAAGTACTTCATCCCACCAATCTGTCGGTAGGTGCCGCGCAGGAGAAAGTCATCGTCGTAGTTCGGCTCTGCCCAAAGACAGGGATTCGCCGCCGTCGGGCTAAGACGACCGCTGCCGTCACGCTGCTGGCCGCCTAAGCCGAAGTGGTTGGAGTGATGTCTCTTCCGTTGCGCATCGTCGTCGCCGCCGCCACGGCTGTCGTGATAGCGGTGCCGTCGCCGGTGCCGATGATTTTTACTACCGCCGGGGAGAGGGAGCTTCGACCACAGACTATGCCGGCGCCCACCGCCTTCGCCGCCATTCCTCGCTGCCGCTGACTCTCCGATGCTGCCGCTGCTAGACCGCGAGGCACGGCCTGTGCGGGAGTTGCGACTGTCGCTGTCGCTGTTGTCGTCCAAAGAGTCGTAATCCACCACGCCGTTCATGTCCGCGGCGTAGTAGTCGCAACCGATGCCATCTACATCTTCATACTCGTCGCCGGTCGTCGCACTCGCACAGGCCGCAAGAGCGGCGCTGTGTCTACTTTTTCGGCCCTTTAAGTGGGCCGGAACACTCGTCGCAGGCGCGCCCAACCAGCTAGCCGAGGCTTGGAACACCCTGCTCAGCTCGCTCGCGACGAAGGCGCGCTGCTGCCGGTGCCGGCGGTCGGCCGTGCGGGTCGAGGCGAGGATGACGTACAGACCTTGACGCCGCAGCTTGTGCCAGATGCAACTCTTGATGCGGTGCAGCTTCTCAGCGCGTGCGTGGTGCGCCACAGTGCGTGAGAGATGCCGCACTGATGACGTTGACATCCCCGCCGCCGCTGACGCAGCGAGATCTGGGGTGCTCGTGCCATCTGACTTGGCTCCTGCCTCACCGTACTTTTGCTGTGACGCGCGGCCCACTCGCAGCAGCTCGCCAATCCACTCCGCGTCGTCGTCCTCGCTGATCTTCTCCCGGTACTCCACCACCATTACACCACCGTAGCGGGCAGCAGTGATGCACCCGACACCGTACGCCTGTCTCGACTGCGCGTCGGCGAGGTTGAGAGAGACGGCCTTACGCCGGATGAGGGCAGTGTGGAAGGCGGTGGGCACAAGCGAGCACTCGTACATGGGGACGGCAATGACGACGTACGCGTACGGCAGCCACGACGCCACTAACGCTTCTGCCTCCATCGCCTCCTGCGCGTACTTTCCTGTGCACCGCAACGGGCTTAGCGGAGATATACTCAGCATCGGAGTCGGCTGCTGCGGGGGCACTTTTATGACGCGCTTGTGCGACTCGTCGGTTGCCCTGAGCAGGCTATGCGCAGACGGGGCAACTGCGCTCCTCACGTTGCAGGACAGGTTCAACGGCCGAGTCATCGCCAGGGATGGCTGCGACTGCGGCGGCGGTAGTGCGGCGGCGGTTTTCATGGCGGGCGCCGCGCGTTCCTCCGACTGTGCCGCTGATAGCCGAGGAGTGTTTTGCACCGGCTGCTCCTCCTCCTTTCCATCGGCGCGTGAGTTCGCGGCCTCAGCAGCCGGGGTAGTGTCTAGCATTGGAGCAGTCGCATGCGCCACATCCTCCGTGTCAGCAATGACAGCGTCGCCGAGGGCTTTGTTGGGGCTGAACTGGGGCGAGACATCCGCAGGTGGTGGTGCGGAGGTGTCTTCCTGGACTACGCCGAGCGGGGATGGCGGTGCCGCCGCCGCCGCCGTGGGACGCTGACTACGCGTGATCATCTCGTCGCTGCTGTCGCGACGCTGCCAGAGCCGCCGCGGTGCCGACATCGATTGCGCCACCACAGAAGTTCGGAGGAGCGGGGCCTCGCCGCCATTAGACGCGCCCTCGACGGTCCCGCAGCCGACGCTGCTGTACTGCCGCCCACCTGGCGATTGCCCTGGACTGAGGCTGTCCTTGCAGAACGTCGAGGGAGTCGGCCATGTAGAGGAGGCCATCGGCGACGATGCGATGGCAGCCTCTCTAGCTGCTGCGCGCCGATGCCGCCGCTTCTCGTACCGCGCCAACGACCGGCGCAGACGCTCTTGTTCATCCTGCAAGCTCACGTAGAGCCATCCTCCAAAGCACAGCTCTGCGTTCGGCGGAAGGGCCTGCAGTTCCATCGCCGTAATGCTCCCGATGATCACGGGCGGCCGCGTAGCTGCCACGCCGTCAACGTCGCGGTCTTCGATGGGGTAGTTGTTGGACGCGCTAAGAGGATCATCGGTCTCCCAGTCGGCGCCTGAGGAGGTTGTGTGTCGGGCTAGGGTGGAGCCGAGTTGTAAGGCGGGCATGTCCTCCACCGACCCACCATCGCCCTCGCGTAGGGGTGAGTGCTTCACTGCTCGGCCGCTCGTCTCGAGAGAGCTGCGCGAACGCTTCCGCGACGAAAGGGCCCTGCCAGGAGCCGCGACGACGCTCGACGTGGACGGCGGCGTACTCGCAGGCTGCTGGTCCTGCCGGGTGCCTGCAGCTGCCGACACAGGCGCGTCGTTCAGCCGCTTCGCGCGCGCCTCGGGCACAAAGGAGATGCGGTGATACAGCCGGTGCGCTGGGGCACAGCGGAAGACGACACCGCCGTAGACAGAGAGCTCGTGACGCCGAAGGTACGGGTGGTGGCTGTGTGCGGCCTTCTCCAGCTGAATCGCGTCTTTCATCACCGTTCGTAATGTTCCAGAGTTGGCACTCTTCGTCTTCCCTGCGGCAGCGACGCGCGCGTTGACCATGGAAAGCTCGGCGTCGGCGTTGGCGGGGTAGGGGGCGCCGTTGCTGCCGGACTGCCCGTAGCGCGTTGTCTTCGGAAAGCTCCCAGACGCTGGAGCACACGGTGATGGCTTGATGACTGGCAGGGGGCTATTAGGTGACGCTGGGGGCGATCCAGCGTGCGGGCTCGCGCCCACACTGACACTGGGGCTCCGCTGCCGACCACCGCTTCCCACGCCGATGCTTCCGCCAACGCCGGGCCGCGCTCCGGTCAGGTCGCCCAGCGCCTTGGATGGGTCCGCGGCCGCTGTCTCTTCCTCCTTTCTCAGCGTGTGCACGGTGAAGCAGTGGTTGTTGGTGTACAGCCCCATTACCTGCCTCGATACCCCCATCCACCGGCTTGCCAGGTACTCCTTTGCTTCATCCTCGCCGAGGACGCTGTTCCAGCAAGCGCCGAGGAAGTCCCGCTGGTAGGCAATCTGCTGCGCGTGCAACTTCTCGTTCGCGCAGCCCATAGCGTGCCCCCGCTCCGTCGATGGGTGTGTGCTTGTGGGTTGGGTTTCTGTTGCCGCTTTCTCTTGATGATCCGACGTACACGCCTCCGCGCCACCCGGAAAACTCGCACACACACAGGGAGCGGAGATCCGTCAGTGATGACGCACAAGCGTGGAATTCGTCTGTGTGTGCCCGTGCGATGGAAAGATGCAAAAACCCAACAAGGCTGGACACGCATGCAGCGCCAGCCGGAGAGAGAGGGACGAAGGGTGCCCATGCAAAGACGGAAGGGGAGTAGTGGGTGGTGATGGGTGAAGCGTGTGAGTGATGACCAAAGAAGACGCAAGGGTGGTTGGGGCGAGCAGCGCGCGGGAAAAAAGAAGCGACGCAGCCGCCAGACACGCGCGGTACAGCAGTGCGCCGAATCCGTCACCGCAGCAGCGCCCCTGCCGCAAGCTCTGCCCACTCCATGCTCCTCGGGCTTCCCCCCACCCCACCAGCAGGGCAGTCAGGGCTGGGGGTGGCATACACCTGAGTCACGCCGACACCCCGCCCATGATGTGGACGGCGCCAACGTGTGCGTCGTCGCAGGTCGCTCCGACGCAGCGCCCTCCAGGGTCTGGCCGCCGACATCAGCAGGAATACATCGCTCTGACCTCGCCACGCCGTGGGTGCCTGGGCCCTGCCACTCGTCAGCAGTGGTGCGGCGTTTGCCCGGGAATAGAGGGGCGGGGGGGGTGCTGGCCCGTGTGCGTGTGTATGCGAGAGATACCGCGCACTGCGGCACCCTCCTCTCCCGTCATCAGAGACGGGGGCACATTGTGAAGAGAGAATAGAAGGGCATATTGCCGATAACAGGCGGGCTGGGCGGTCCCCCCAAAAACCTTTGGACAGGCAGGGAATCGGCGCCTTGGGCACCATCCCAACGAAGCCGGCGGTGTTAGCCCTCCTCCTCTTGTTGCTCCGTGCAGTGGTGGTGGTGATCCCCACTACCGGGCGCGGGGAGCAGGAGAGGATGGATGCGAAGGGTGACTCGGTGGGCGCTACAGCCAAGATGGGCTGCACGTGCGTGTGCCTTGCTCACCCTAGGTATGAATTCGTCTCTGTTTGGATGAGTGTTGTTGTGCCTGTCTATCTACCGGTGTCTTCTCGCGTCGTTGGCCACCACACGGAATGGACTTGTCTTTCGTTCCTTCTTCCGCTCTACCGCAGCGTGAGCCCTCGACCCTCTCGTGGCTCACGTACACCGTGCCCCCGAGGATGGACACTCCGTAGAGAGGATCGGAAAGGGTGTGCGGGTGTGGGTGTAGGCGGCGCCGCCTTGAGCGTTCACGTCGAAACCAGAATAGCCGCAACCAAGCCAGCAGCACAACAATGGACATCAGCTGGCCTCACTGGGCGCACCCCTTCCTTCCGCACGTGCATGTGCTCTCCACTCGAGTCGTATCGCGCCGACCGGGCGTGTAAAGTGTCTGCGTGTGTTGCGTGAAGAGGGTGAGTGCCTGTAGAGAACGGTGCTGTCGAAGAGCCCTGTGGACTCGCTCCCCCCTTCATAAACGTGACGCGTTCCACAGAGAGCGAGGGGGTGCCACGTGCGCGCATGGTGTAATGGACGGAAGAGGTGGGGCGGGGCAGGAGGAGTGCTGGGCGAAGGGAGCAGCGCCAACGGCCTTGCTTTGCGCTCTTTCCCTTTCACTCCAGCACGTGCCGTGCTCCCCTCGCATGTTCTTCTGTTTCTGTTCCGTATCACCAGCACATCCCACCCACCCCCTCTCCCCCTCCGTGAGGTAGGTCCCACCATCAGCACACACAGCTGAGGCTTGTTCCTCTTGGTCACCCTTGGCGCCTGCGCTGACGAGTGCAGAGCACAACAACCTTTTTCTGTTTCTCTTGCGTTGGTGATTACGCGGCCAGTTGGGAGGTCGAGAGAGACATGGGCGAACACAGCATCTACCAGCGTCCTTACATCTCTTCCTCCAGCTCGGCTGGCGAATGGCACCAGCACACCAGCACCGCATCTTGAGCGCTGACACGCATGCGCTTGTGTGCGTGTGACCGAATCAGTCGAAGGAATGAGTAGCGGAGGAGATTTGAGGGGTGGGGTGGGGGAGGGGGCTAGCTCCCGGAAAAGACGACGTGGACGTCCGTGTGGTGCGCCGGCACAGACAGCACGCTCCATTCGTTCTCACTGTCCCGCCCTGCCTCCTCGTTTCCCTTCGGCACCCGCCATCACCGATCGGATAGATGACCTTTCCTTCTATGCTATTCCCTTGTAGGCGGAGAGGGAGTCCGTCACACCCACACACGTGTGTGCTCGTATGTAGGCACACGTGGACCTCGTCCACAGGAGCAGCCATCACTGAGAATCCTTTGCGGCATGCCCCCCCCCCTTCTCCCTACACGGAGGGCCTCACCTGCTCCGCGGCCACCAGCACCTCACCGTAGCTCGTGCCGCCGTCTTTGGTCTCGTGGATGAAGTCCAAGTATCGAATGCAGGCACCACGTACGACGATGCTCTGGATGCACCGCAGTGCGATGGGGTTCACCTCTATCGTGTCCTCAGCCTTGCGTGCCGCCAAGCCGTGGCTCCCGCAAACGGGGCTGCTGCTGCCAGCCGTTACGAGCGCGCGTGTCGCCGGGGCGTCCTCGCGCGAGCGGCCACGACGACGGCGCACTGCGGTGAGTGTGATGGCGTCTACCTTAATGTTCATGGTGGCCGCATCCATCTCCAGCAAGCGCCCCACCACCATTGTGCCGTTGGTGAGCTCCACATGGACGAGGGCGTGCAGCGCCGGCCCCCGCGCCAGGACGCCGGGGAGTGTCGCGACAGAATCGCTCATCCTCTCCCTTGCTGGAGTTCGGGCACCTTTGCGAGTTGCTCGCCAAGAAAGGACGAAGTGGGTCGAGGCGCCTCTGCGAGTGCGCCGCCTCCAGTCGTGTCAGGAAGGGAAAGGTTGCTGTGGGGTGGGGGGTGAGAAGAGGAGGGGAGGTGAGGGGGCGAGATGGGGGTTGCGACAGAAGCGGCTTGTGTTCGAGCAGATCGCGCTTGTGAAGACAATGGGATGAGGGGGAGGAGGAGGAAAGGATCGCTGAGGAGCTCCGCGTGCTAAAGGTGGGGCCACGCTGCTGGCGCTGCAGCACTGTCCTGCACGTGCAGTACGCACCCTCGTCATAGACCCCGCCACCCCTCACCACACCACGTGATGGCCCTTGCACCGAGAAACGAGGCGGGAAATGTGGAAGATAATGCCAGAGGAAGAGAGTGGGTTGATGGCGGCGCCATCTCGCCAGCCCTGCCCTTCTCACTGCACACGGCGCTGCACTGGACCCCTAACGTTGAGCACTGGATTCCCCGCATGGCTCCGCGCGTGCGCATATACGTGCCGCCCTCTCCCTACGTGGGAGGTCAGGCCTCATGCATCGCCTCTTCGTGTTTGTTTCGTCACCGCGACCGATCGGTGCGCGACCTTGGCAGCGGCAGTTCAAGGTCCACAAGGTAGTATACAGAGGTGAAGGCAGCGACGCGCACAGGGAGACCCCAGCACGCGCGAGAGAGAGAGCACCGAAGGCTCGAATGGAAAAAAAAACAAAAAAGGAAGGGGACGACTCCCACATCACGCAAAACGAGTCAATATAATATGTATGCTGAGCCTATACACACACACGTACACGTACACCGCCTGCCTACCTCCGTTTCTTCCCCATGTCGCGCAGTCTCTTTCTCAGTGCATGTCTGCGCTCCCTGGGCATGCACCACCGTGCATCGTGCGCGTGTGCACAGAAATGGGGTGGGGGAAGAAGAGACGCGTTACCGAGAACATTCGCCAACTGTGCACGCGCACATATATATGTATGTATGCATGTGTGTGTGTGTGTTCAGATGTGACTAGCGTATGCTTGCTGTTGCATTACATCAGAGACGTGGTGCGCTGACGGACTCCACGGCACCGGGCGGGTGCCGGGGCGCGAGAGGGGAGGAAGGGAGAGAGGGGCGGAGTTGATTGGCAGCGCGCTTCCAGCGCCACCTCTCCCCCTCCGCCATCTGCTTACTCTAGCAGAGCCAGCACGCGGATTTGGAGAAACGAATGGAGCTTCACCTCAAGCGGCACTGTCGGGTCCGGTGCGGCGTAGGCGGCGATGGCGCACAGTAGCTGAAGGAACTCGGCAAAGAACAGCACTTCGCCTTCACGCGCGCTGTCGGCCACGACATGGTCAAAACAATGCTGTATCCCAGTCTCCGTCAGGCGCGCCTCGCGGTGCCACTCGAGGTCCTTTGCCATTTCTTTCACATTCTTCCAGCGCAGCACGCTCACAATGCCCACGTCACGCGCACCGGAAACGGATCCGGGATGCGACCGGCTGCTGGGGAACCTTCGCTGGTTGAAGTCTGGTTTGATGGGCAACTCGTCAGACCCCTTCTTCCCCGTCGGCCATGTTCCCGTGGCCGTGCCGCCGATTTGGCTGTTACCGCTTATGGCGTGGACCAGGGAGGGGTACTCCACGTGGCTCAGCCTGTGTCCGCCGTCGGCTACCAGCGAGGTCGTCGAGTGCTGCTCAGTGTCGACGGTTTTCGTGAAGACTTGTGAGGCCAGTATGGCCGAGAACGGAGGCGGCAGTGCCGCACGAACGCCTCGGCTTTCGCATGGTTGCTGATACGTGTTGAACACCGTCAGCAGCGCGTCGTGATTCTGTGCGAGCAGCTCGAGGACTGGCTTGCGCCAAAAGGCGCGCTGCGCCGCGCCGATCCAGCGGTTCGCGCCTAGCAGGCGTGGCAGCAGCAGCCCACCCAAGAATGTATCGAAGTACGAGGGGCAGAGCGGGCTCGCGTAGTCGATGGCTTCGTAGTGGACTTGGTCGCTATAGCCGTTGTTGTCGACGGTGGAGGACGCGAGGCTGCTGCGGGCGGATGCAGCCGCACCAGTGAGTGGGGAACTACTTGACATGCCCATGAGACTTCTGGTGGCACGCTTACCGCCCTCCTCGCCGGTCTCCGCACGATGCAGCGCCTTTTCTTTCGCCATCAGCGGCTGCTGCTGCTGCTGGCACTGCCATGCATGGGCAAGACGGATGACGAGCTTCACGAACTGCACGTAGTTGACGCACACGGCCCCGGTGTCAGGGCGCAGGTCGACGTGGCGGTCATCGCGCAGTGCTCGGGCATAGCAGGGGATGGGACGACCCTTGCGGCTCACCGACACCGCGCGTGCGAACTTCGTGCGCGGCGGCAACATTGTTTTTTCTGGTGAGCTAGCAATGGAGCTTGCCGTTGGAAGTGAGGCAGTGACCCCACTGAAGCTCCGCATCGACGAGCGTGGCCTCTGCATCCCGGTGGACGCGACGCTACCTTGTGCCACATGCTCGATGAGGCTGAACACCGCTGGACGATGCAGCGTTGCGGGAAGCGGCGGCGATGGGATGGCCAGCTTTAGCGACGCCAATGACGCTCTTCCCTTCGAGGACGCTCCAGACAAGCGCGGCGCCTTGCCGGCAAGACAAGTGAGGCACAGAAGACTCCATACGGTGTTGCCTGTGATGTATGCGCCGCCGTCGTCTTTGACGTCGCCGCATTGAGTGGGGGTGTTCGTGGTCGCCTCGCTGCTGGCACACAACTGCGCCAGGGGGACGGCGTACTGATGGAAGACAAGGTCCAGCGACGGTGCGTACCGCTCGACGACGCCGATGATGTCCACATAGCTCTGCATTGTGTGGTCTGGCGACCGGCACAGGATGTCAATGAACTCTGTCAGCGAGATCCGCTGGAGCAGCCTCGCGACGCGCTCTTGCTCGATAATGCTGAGGACGCTGACCGAGCGTTTGGCGAAGCGAACGGCATCGTGCAGAGCACTAAAGGACAGGGCGATCCACTGTGCTTGGCGTCGAACCTGTTCCAGCCAGCCACGGTGGCTGTGCGGTGGGTGCGACCACTCATCGTTCAGCCTGTGCCTCTTCCCTTCATGTGCGGCGGCCGTCGAGGCGGGGAGATTGGTCCGCTTGCCTTTGATGGACAGAGGCGCGAGTTGCTGTCTGTGGCGCGTGGACCAGCTCGTATAGTAGCGCATGAGGGCCGCTATCAGCACCAGCAGCGTGCCGCGCGACCTCTCGAATAGCTGATCGGCCGTGACAATGCACGCAGTGCCGGTGAGCTGCTCATACGTGTCAACGACGACGCGGCACACCTGCTGCAGGTTCTTTCTTGTGGAGGAGGAGAGGCTGTACATGATGGAGACGCCAGAGGCGGACACACTGACGAGACCGTTGCTGGCCTCTCCAGAGGTCGACGGGGTCGGCGGCCGGCGCTCTTCATGCGCGGCACTTGCTACTGCTGCACTACCGCAGCCACCGTCGATGTCCGCCAGCTGCTCCGCTTTGCGGAGCAGCGTATGGCACTCGTCCAGGATGACTCTGTCGGCAAGCTCGATGGTGCGCACGAGATCCCACGAGGGGACCGTGACAGTGGCAGCACCGCCACGGTCGGTCAGCGACGCGTCGGCCGCGCCGGTGGTGGCCACCGACGTCGTTGTCGTTGTGGCGAGAGCGTCGTGCCTGTCGTGGCCAGCCACCCTTGATCCATCCTCTGCCCCGCAGCAGCCCCGCATTAGCAAGAGAATCATGTGCAGCGGCACCAGAACAGTGTCAGATGCTGCGATCGATCTCGTCCTCGACGCCGACACCACTGCGGCGGCAGGATTGAGTAGCATCTCGAGACCGGTGAGGGGGCCGCGCGTAACTTCCTTTTTACTCGCGTTGCTCGCCCTATCTGTAGAAGTCGCGCGCGGCACTGGCATCTCGCTCGTAGAGGGCGCATCCGGTGTGGCGCTGTCACGCTTGGCCTGCAGGCGTGGCGATGCAGAAGTGATGCACTTGTCGCGGAGACCGACGCTTTCCCGCACCACATCCTTTGCCTCCTCGGGCTTCTGACCCGTGGTGACACCTTTGCCGCTGCCTTCGGCCGCCACCTCGGCAACATCGTCGTCGTCGTCTTCGCCTTCGTCGTCAGGGAAGAAGGAGACGTACTCGGTCTGCACTGTATCGACGCATGCCTGGGCCCACTGCAGCAGCGTCGGCAGTGCTACCAGTGTGTGCGGTGGATGCCGGACCACCGACTCTTCGCTTGCCGTTGATAGGGGCGATGTCGCTGCAGAGCAGCCCAGATTAGCCTGCGACATGTTGGGCGACAGTGCCGAGGAGCTTCGGTCATCACCGCCAGAGGTGGTGCTCACCGCCACCGAGAGGCCGTTCAAGGCGTGCGCCTCGTCCAGCACTGGCGGAGCGTCAGGCAGCAGCAGCGAGCGCAGCATGAGCGATCCAACACGGTCGATCTCGCGGACGTGTTGCAGCAGCTTTTTGTACACCTGCTCCCGCTGCACAGTGACCCCCTCGGCAGCGTCGCGCTCCTCATCTTGGCGGTGCAGGGTGTTCTGAAGGACTGCGCAGGAGGCCTGCATCGATGCAGACTCGTTCTCCAGCCGCTCAATGTCGGCGCGCTTCTTCGCCAGGAGGGCCTTTGCCAAGCTGTCGGCCTCGGCAATCTGCAGCGTCAGTGCCCCGTATCCACGCCAGCGTCGCAGGGCAATACGCACCCACTCGCACGTCCAACGCTCCGCCCAGCGGGCGCGCTGACGCTGTTCCTGCACCTTTCTCTCGTGGCACAAGCGCTTCCACGCGCGCAGCACCGCATGCATGAGGCACCGCATCCAGTGCCGGTGCGTGCATTCGATCAGACGTGGTACGTTGCGCTGATGCAGCTCGAGAGACCGCACCTCGTGGGCGAGCTCCACGGTCGTTCGTGCGGCGTCGTAGTGCGCGGCAACATACGTCATTCGTGTGAAGCTCGGGTACAGCAGTTCGTACAGATCGGCGGCGTTGCCGAGGCCGTCATCGATGTGGCAGGGTAAGCGGTTTCCGCGGTGCACCTCACCGCATAGCCACGAGGCCGACTCATGCCCCGTCACAGCAGGCGGCAACCCGGCGGCGGCAGCCACCGTCTCCCTGTCACCACCATCCCCGCCATCCTTTCGGTCCAGCTCGAGAGCGTTGAGGAGTTCCTCGTCTTGCACGCTGCCGCCCAGAATGGCGCGGTTTGTCGGGGTGTCGGACACGAGCGTGAACTCGACCAGCATGCGGATGTACGGGCTGAGGCTCTGCTGGTGGCGCGGGAGACCGTCGACGAGGGAGCTGAGGAGGTACGTCGCCACCACCGCGCGCTCGCAGAGGGGGCGGAGGTGGCCCCCGCTGACGACGCTGCCGACTTCGTCGTCGCACATGTCTGGGGTGAAGTGCTCCAAGCGGTCAAACACGCCGCCGAAAGGCCCCGTTGCTGTCACGGTGCCGAGCAGGCGCTGAATTAAGAAGTGCGCCAAGCGCTTACCCTGCTCACCACGAATGCGCTCGCTGTCAAGCACCAGTTTCCACCGCGCCGCCGCCCTCACTTTGGTGCTGTCTGGAGAAGCTGCTGCGCTCGCAGCAAGCGGTGCGGTGGGTACGCACGACGTCGTTTTTAAACACCTTTGCCGCCCTTGTCCTCGGTGGGGCTCAGACACGTCGACAACGTGTTCTGTGGTGGAGGGCACGCACGTGATCGTGCCCCCCGTCCAACCCCACAGCCGCTGCTGGAGACTCGTCAGTGAACCTACGGTGGCTTCGCCCTCACTCGGCGGCGAAGCGTTGTCGCTCAGCCGGCTGCCGCTGGAGTGCGGACTGGCAGCCCGCACGAGCGCTCCAGTAGCAGCCTCATGCTCAAGGATGGAAACTTCGGCGACAGCCGCGTTGACCGGCAGAGGCGCCGACAGCGTTGCCGGAGCCCGGGAAGAGGCGCGAGAACTGCGCCCCCTGCACAGTAAACTCCCTAGCGCAGGCGCAGAGCTGTCTACACTCACTTGCCGTTCAGACGAGAGCGAGACAGACCGCCCCAACGCTGATCCCCTCGCCAAACGCACGGCCGACGCGGCAGTGCCGTCCTTCTCCCCTTCGTGCTCTACTCCTTTTGCGCCGGTCAGTGGCAGCAGGCGGCGGTGCCGCGCCGTGGCTAGCACGCTCGCCCGCGCCTCCGCACTGTCTCGTCGTCGAGACAGGCGCGCCTTGCTCGACTGCGCTGTCGCCGCCGCTGCTGCTACGGGTGCGGGTGCGGCACGCTGAGCGGGTGGCTGCGGCGGCCTTCGTGCCGTGAGGGAGTGCGTGCGGAGCGGCACAACCGCCACGTCTGCGGTTGTTGCTGCTACTGGTGCAGAAGCGGCACACGTCTTCCTGGCAAAGAAGGAGTTGTTGGGAACCATCATGATGGTTGGTGAGGATGGCGCCGCCGTTAGTACCGCCACCCTGCGCCACGACAGCGAGTCTGAGCGGGGCGTCGACGAGGAGGGCTGTGCCAGGGACGACGCCGCTGGCGTGGCGCGCATCTCCGTGGTCGCATTGGCCGAGTATAGTGTAGAGATGCACTCGCTCCGTGGGGACCCTGCGCTCTTCTCGGTCTCCGAGTGGTGCGACGAACACGTGGCACCGACGCCGGTGCCATCGCAGGCACCCCGCGACGCCCGCTCGTTGCCGATCAGACAATCTGAAGGAGAGAAGAGTTGCGAACGCGACGGCGACGGCGACAACGTGAATGCTGGGCTTGTCGCCTCACCGACATTGGTTTGGATGGGAGGCAGCCGCTGCCTCGTGCTTGAATGCATTCTTGCGTGTGTGCTAAGGTGAAGGGGCTGAGGAGCGCGCGAGAGGGGGGAGATGTATTTACAACGTCCACCGTTCGAGGTGTACTAGCAAGCGGAGACACACACACACACACACACACCGGGGGAGTGGGAAGGGGGGAGGGGGCGACCGCCGTGTGAGTAAGTGTCTCTCCGTGTGCGCGTCGAGGTGTGCCGTTGCCCCATCAAGGGCAAGCAAAGGATACAGATAAGAGCTCGAGGGAGAAGACGTGAAAGTGCAGAGAAGGTGAGTGTGGGAGGGAGATTTGCAGGCAAGCGCGTCTCCGTGCACGGGCCGCGCATCCACCAGCCGACGGGAAGCGATACATTGGGCCGCAGTTTCTTTCGCAGCGACGCTCGAGGAGCCGCCACCATACACCTAAGCCGCCCCTTCTTCTTTCATCGCCGCATTCTTAGTGTGCCGTACAGAGACATCCGCAGACGCATGCAAGGAGACAGAAGAACGGATGAAAACTCACAAGACGTGCCGCGGCCCTACTTGTCCTTGTTCTTGGGTGCTAGCGAGTTGCCCCGTGGGGAGCAACTCCTATGCGACATCTTCGACACCGACCCCTTTCTTTTTTTGGTTCTGCGGTTCGGTGTCCGCAGGGCCGTTGCCACTCGGTCTCCGTCTGACGTCCCGCGCATATCGAGTGCGTGCGTGTACAGCATCCCGCCCTTGCCCAGCTGCACACGTCTCTCTCTTTGCTGGCCTCTCCCCACCCCACGACTCGAACCAAACGACTAGTACTCCAACACAATCTGCCGCGGCGGCTGCGGAGGCGGTGACGAGGGTGATTGGCTTCCGCCATTCTGCTTCATCACCTTATGATGTGCCTCCATCTGGAGTTGGTTGTAGTGCTTGACCGACTTGCGCAGAGCCTCCCAGATGTCGCCTGCCCGCTCGCGCAGCGCGGCCACCTCGCTCTGCAGAGCCACCTGCTCATCTTCCGCCGTCCGCAGCCCACGAGCAAAACCGCTGCCAGGCAAGTGGCGTGGCGGCGGGGACGGCGGTGGGCTCTGCCACAGCTGAGACGGCGCCCCCAGCTGACCGACGGCCTCTTGCAGGCGCTGCTGTGGGTCAGGTTCCGCGTAGAAGCGCGCATCGTCGGTATCGTTTTCGGTAGCTGTTGTGGCTTCCCCGACCGCATCGCAGCGGTGCACCAGCAGCTCGTAGAAGGGTCGCTCCTCGACGTCGTTACCGTTGCGCACCCACGCACGGTGGCGCTGCACGCGATGCTGGTGCGTCTGCACGACCTCAATCGCTCGAGCCGCGCCATCGCCTCCTCCGCTGATCGACACACCTGCAGAAGCCTCACCAGTACATGGGGTGGGCGCGGCGACGGGGCGCACAGCTGCGAAGGTGCTGTTCGAGTTGCACCTGTGCCGATCCGGCGAGCGCGCCGCCTCACCCATGTCTGCCGACGCTGCTGCGGGTAAGGACATGATCACCAAGGACGATGTCTGCCGAAGCGTACCGCCGGCCTTTCGCTCTGACATGGAGGACGACCACGCAGTCCCGTCCTCGTCTAGCTGCAGTGAACCGTTGGTGCAGATCAGTTGACCTTCGTCGTAGGCGGTGTTGTGGTGCGTCGTGCTGGTGCCAAGGCCGCTGCTGTCCGACCTCTGCGCGGAGCTGTGCATATCTCGGTCGGACCCTAGCCGCGAGCCTGGGCATACGACGAAGTTGTCCAGCACCATGGAGCGGGACTTGAGCAGGAGCTGCGTGTCGTCATGCTCGTCGCGGAAGCGTGAGATTGCCCCGGCGAAGAAGGAGGCAAGGTATGTGAAGGGGGTGCGGTCTCTGCCGTGGCTGCGAACGCGGCCAGCACCGCTGCCGCTGGCGGCGGCGCTGATTTCACCCGTTGGCAGCCCGCGAAGCACTACGCGGAACGTCGGGACCCTCATGTTCGCCGCCACGGAGCACAGCAGCAACCACAGCGTGTCACGGGCCTCCTCGGGTGTGATGACGAACGGTGGACACCCCGGGCCAAAGCCGCTGGTCATCTGATCTAGCTCCGTCGTGAAGTTCAAGTTGCTGCTGCCTCGGTTGGCGTCGGCGCTGCGACCTTTGTTGTTGCCACGCTTGGACTTGCGGGATCGGCCGGCCAGCAGGCGCGGCTTCCTGGGCCGTGCTGCCGTTTTGTCTGCGAGGTCCGCGTAAAGACCGTAGTTGTTCGGCAGCGTCGCAGTCGTCTGGGGAGATCCGAGCAGCTTGTCGGCCCGTATGATCAGTTCCTCCAGAGGCCCAGACGCGTACTGGTGGTACAGCAGGCCTGCAACAAGACCGAGGCGTGGGATATCTACCCAGGTCAGCTCCGCCGCTATTTCGACCGTGCGGATGCGATTTGCCGGGGCCGTCCAGACGGCGACCAGCATCGGCAGCCAGCTCGGCTGCTGAAGAAAGAGGCGGCCATGCGGCATGTCCTCTGGTTCGTAGATGGCCGTCTTCAAGTACAGCAGCACCCCGTCGAGCTCCTGCGGGGCGGTGTGCGGCAGCAGAATACGGTTGAGGGAGCGAAGCAAGTCTTCCCGCTGCTTCGCTGCGTCCTCGGCGTCGCGGCGTGCCTGGCGCAGCTCTTCGAGCTCCTGCTGCTGCGCCTTCACCTCCAGCATGGCCATGTGCCACATCTCTTCTTCCTCGTTCTCGGTGGCCCGGTACGCCGTTGGGGTTTCGGCGCTGTTCACCGTGATTCCCGTGCTGAGCACGCTCGCACCGGGCGATGACGGAGAGTCGCACGCGCGCTGCTCACTCTCCACGAAATGCGTGACGGACATCCGCGCGTGCTTGACCAGCGCCGGTGCCCTCTTGACGGCCCCTACCGCCTTTCTGCGCGTTGAAGTGGCTGTGACACCTCTGAGCTTGGTCGCCATAGCAACGATGGTCGCCGCAGAGGTGCCCTTCGGCGCTGTCGTGTTCGTGGGGGTTGCGATTATTTTGGCCCTTCCTGCCTTCGGCGGCAGCGGCAACGGCAGCGAAGGGGCCGCCGCCGCTGCCGATACGGTTGACGGCGCTGCCGTGACCTTGTCTCTGTGTGCCAGTGGCGTCTCTGCCCCTCTGCTGTTCACGCCGCTGTTCGCCATAGTGAGGTGAGTCTTGGGCTCGCGGGGGGAGTGCGGCGAGCGGAACGCTACCTTAGAGACCTCCTGTACCGCATCCGGACCTATCTTCTTGCCTGAGGCCACAGCCGCCGCCGAGCTCTCCGGGCCTACCGTGGAGGCCATGACACTCGGCTCGGCGCTGGCCGCCTCGACAGGGGCGTTATCAAAGGTAAGAGCGCTCAGCGTGGGCAGCGCGGCAACGCAGCTGACCGCCGTGAGCAGCGGAGTCGGCGGCACCGATGTCCTGAGCGTGCCCTTGCCCCCGGCAACTGGCATCAACGGTGACGGCGCCGACGTGGACCTGCTCAGGCGGCTGTGCGAGAAGTTCTGGAATGTAGACTGGTGCAGCCTGTTGCCCGGCAGGCACGGCGTGTTGCAGCTGCTGGTCACCAGGCTGCTCAGGTTTCCTTGGAAGTCGTTCGTGCCGGCCTTCGTCGCGGCTGGAGAGCTGAGGAAGGAGAAGGACGATGATGACGTAGGGCTGCCCTGATCGCAGTCCGCGTCGTTGCGGCGCGATTGCGGTCGTGTGCCGCTCCTGGGAGAGAGCGGCGAGTTGCACTGCGTAGCGGGGCGGGTGCTGACCGATTTCCTGTTAGTCGCGCGGTTGGGCTCCGCCTTGTTACCCTTCGATCCGCACTGCAGCGTCCGCGGAGCGCCCTCAGTGCCTTCGTTGGCAGCGCCGGATGGCTTGCCGACGACGCGCTTGCGCTTCGTGCCGCAGATCTTGCCCCTGACGCTGTCGCACTGGTCCTTCTCTGTATCGATGGAGCTCGGAGCGTGGCTGCTCTGCCGGTCGCCGCCCGATTTCGCCTCCGACGCCGTACAGCAGCTGCTCACGCTGTCCGCTAAGTGGGTTGCCTCGCCTTTCAACGCTTCCGGACTTTGACTTTTAGTACCGAGCCCGACACACGTGTCCTCACCAGGTTTCTTGAGCGACGGCTGGTTACCGTCTGCGCCGCTGGCACCTTGCTCATCCAGCGCCATGTTGCTGCTCCTGTGCATGTTGGCGGGCGAATGTGACGCGGCACCGGGATGACTGGCGTGGTGCTCGTCCGCTGTGAACAGAGGAGTGCTGGGCTTCGATGCGTAAAAGCGGTTGAACTTTGGAATCCGCGGCGCGGGCTGCGGATGGGTGGCGTCGACGGCGGCAGCAGCCGGCACTGTGACGGCCGGGCTGCCGCCTTCGAAGAAGAGGTAGTCGACGTCGTCGCCGACCTCCTCGCTTGGTGTGTCGTCGTCATGATGGAGGGCGCCGAGGGCGGTCGTCTGCAACACCGGCGCGATGCCGGCGTATTTCTGCAGGAACAATGCTATCGGCTGCGCAAATTCGGGATTTGAGAGTAGGTGCAGGGCCCAGGTGCGCAGTACGGCTGCGATGACGGGCAGTGTCACCCACACGGAGGCCACGCGCGAAAAGGATGGCGAGACGTCCGGGTCAGCTGCGAGGCTGTTGCCATGACAGGTGTGCTTCGACTCGAAGCAGTCAACGGAGCTGCCCGCCACCCCGCCAGGCCCGGCCGCAGCACCTCTCGCTGCGGTGACGTCGCCTGACCGTATGGGCCGGTTCAGCGTCACAATCTCTTCGCGCACCTCGACATCGTCGAGGTAGTAGGATATCTCTTGCAGCTCCACCGCATCGCGCATGGGGCGGCCACCGACGCGGCGGCAGATACGGTACCGGTGACTATTCTGTTCCTCAGCCTGCTGCTGCTGCGGTGCTGTTGCCTGCCGCACCTTGTTGCCATTTCCTTGAAAGACTTTAAGGTGCTTGCGCACGTCGCCGACGACGCCGCTCAACGTGCGGCCCTCCGTCCACGTCATGCCGGCCAGCAGTGTCTGCAACTCCCTCACCGCCGTGAACGACGAGGCTTCCACAAACATGATGCCGCCGTACATGACGTCCGTCACGACACCCTCACCGTATGTGTGCCGAGATGACTTCCTCGAGTCATCCATGTCGATAGGATACCGGATATAGCGGTGCTCCTGCCAGCGGAAGGGGTCGATAGAGACGCTGAAGCTGCTCACGCTGAAGGCGACCAGCACGCTTCCGTCCGACCCGGCACGTGTGAAGGCACCATGCGGTGCGCCGGAGGGGCCTGGCGACGCCGCCGGGCTGCCGTCGCCGTCACGAGAGGTCTTCGGAGCGGCTGCGGATGCTGAGTAGCTACTCGAGCGACCGACGCCGCTCAGCTGAGGTGGCGGTAGCGCCCCCATCAGCGATGGCAGACGCGAACTCGGAATACAGAGCGCGAGCGCCAGCACGCTGTCTTCCGGGAACTTGGCAGCTGCAAAGGCTCCGGCCTCGCCGCTGCCGTTCTTGTCGGGGCGGTGGGCGCGGTTGCGCGGAGGGCTGAGAAGAGAGTTGCTGAGGTGGCTGCCAGAGCCGTCGCCGGCGCCGCGCAGCTTGTCTGATTGGGACAAGAAAGAGTTGCTCAGACTGCCGCTGCCGCGCGAGAAGCTGCCGTTCTCTATGTAGGACAAGACATACTGACTGAACGAGTGCCGCAACAGCATCTCTGCGATGGCGCCGCCGTCCTCACCAGTGACATGCAGCATGTGATTCGTGGAGGCTGAGGGTGACAGACGGCTGTGTTGCATGCCGGGTTGTCTTGGACCGGTGCCGCTCGCCTGCTGCAGCAGCTCTGCGTGGCCTATGTTGAGCGTCATGCCCTGCGTCATGGCCACGGCGCGGATAAGCGTGTGCAGGGTAGTGTGGAAGAACTCGACTCGATTCCATCGCATGGCCACTACTCCAGGTGCCGGCTCGAGGTTCCGCTTGCGCAGGAACTTGGTGGTCGGGTCTTCGCTGACCCCATCCGAGAGGCGGAAGGCGAAGCAGTCCTTGATCCCCATGAAGAGCGGGTTACGGCTGAGGAAGTCATTGTAGTACTGCTCGCGCTTTTCCATCGGCAGTGCGGAGATCTGCTCCGCTGTTAGAGACTGACGCGGGTTCGCGGCGCCGCTGTCCCCGTCGTTGGAGAGGCTATCGATGGCGCCACCGTAGACTGCCGGCGAGGAGGCCGCGGTGGCCGTAAAGGACTTGGCCTTGCCTCTCACCACAGCAGCGCCTGCTCGGTCCAGCGCCGGTGACGCGGTCGGCAGCGGAAACCCTGGGCCGCTCGCACCGGGCCATGCCGTAATCGGGGACGAGACGCCGCTGTTCATGCAGTAGGATGACACGATGCTCGCTCCTGCCTGGCTACCCAGGCCGCTGCCGTTGACAGGTGGGCACATTGTGTCGCAGCTGACGCCGCCAACGCTGAACCAGTGCGAGCGGCGTGGCACGCGACGCCCGCCGAAGCCAGCACCTCGTGGGGAGCACGGAATTGGCTGCGACGGCGCGCTGCCTCCTGCGAAACCGGAAAAGTGTGCACTGGCGTGGCTCAGCGGCGACAAGGAGACGCGTGGTGAGACAGGCGTGAACTCGTCTCTCCCGGTCTCCGCCCCGGCCGGGTGCGAGGTGGTCATGCTGGCCGGATGCGTCTCCTCGGCAGCCCGCAGCGCCGCCTCCACGGCGTGCACGAAGGAGACTGGAATCAGCTCCGGCCCGCGTCGGTCCCAGCACCGCCCGAGCAAGCCACGGTGCGTCACGTTGAAGCTGTCCATTGGCCTTACGGGGTCGAACTCCTCCAGTTGACGCCGCTTCGTGTGCGCGGCCTGTGCGCTCCGCCTGGCCTGCACGTGCTGCTGGTATTCCTTGGCGGCTTGCGCGGAGTCGGTCTTGTCGTGTGAGTTGATCTCCGTCCGAAAGGTGGCGTTGTGGTCCTCGCTGTCCAACGTGGCAATGTACGACGACGGTCGCGATGGCAGGCTGCTGCTGGCTGCCCGGGAACCCGTCGACTCCTGCCGATGCAGCACGTCCGGCATCAGTAACGGATCAAAGTGGTTCTCGGGTCGTTCTTTGTGCAGTCGTTCTAGGACCGCACTGTCGTGATTCCTGAAACCGTCCTTCACGCGCGGAGAGGCGCTGTCTGACGGATAGCGTCGGGGGCTTGGAATTCGTTTCATACGTCCGCTGGTGGGGGAGGCGCTTCTGACGAGGGTGCTGTTGCCCTGATGAACCATTTCCGGCGACAGAGGCGGTGGTGGCAAGAGGGGGTTGTCGTCCTGCGTGTACACGCACTGCTGAAGACCGGGCTCCCCATTCCTGGTGCGGCCGCTGCTGGCTTTGCCAACGTCTGCCTCCCTGCGGCTGCTGCGGCGCGGCGAGGTCGACAGCCAGTTCTTCGGCGCGCGCCGCGTGCCCGCATGGGTGCTTGGCAAGGCCGAAACCCCGAGTGACGCTGCCCTGCTACCGTGCGACGACTCCCTGTTACGAGACGCAGACGCCCTGCACCCCATCCTCGTTAGCCGATTCCGCTGCTCTGCTGCTTTGATGGTCTGCCACGTGTGAGCGAGCCCCTGAATACGTGTGTCTCTCTTCTTGCCGACACCACCGCGGTGACCTTCCAACAACACCGCGGGCAACGGGAGAGCGGCGCGGTGGTGGTAGATGACGGGGGTAGATAGCTCACGCGGAGGTGACGTGCGTGCACGTGTATGAAGTGGAGTGGTGCCGCAGAAATACGAAAGAGGAGTGCACAGCAGGGCTGCTGTTAATTTGTACGCGGCGAATGCCGTGATCGCCACGAAACTAAAGTAAAGCAAGCAATAAAGGGGTGGTGGCGGCCCACCCCACCTCCTTCTCTCCTCCCTCTCTCCCTCTCGTGATTCGAAACGCCGGCGCGCAGCAGCGCAGCAGTCGAGTAACGCGTGGAAAGAAAAAAAGCAAACAAGCAGCAGAGGAGAGGGAAACAACCGCGCCGTGCACCGTACTCCACCCCGCAACGGCTGCTGGTGGTGGTGGCGATGGTGATGGCGGGCGAGGGACAAGACAGTAGAGGCGTGCGTGGCTGTGGGTGGTTCACACTTCTTGCCGTCAACCACCAACACCACCCACCACCCCCTTCGGGCGTCTCCCTAAGGGAGAGATGGTCTGGTGCAGGGGGTTGGCGGGACGAGAGGGAGGGGGAGTTGCTAGCGAGGGCGGGGGGGGGGCTGCGAGAGGATGCGAGGGCGCAGCACGCGGTGGGAAAAAAGAAGACGTGTAGAGAAACAAAACCACACAAAACCTGCGTTGCACACAAAATTCGATTGAGGGGCGACGCGCGCTGAGGTGGTGAACAAGAGAGATCGAGAGAGGTGGTGGTGGTGGTGGTGGGAAGGGGAGTGGTGGGTTACACATGCTGGCATGAGAAGATGTGCGGGCACTGACAAGCGGATACGGTCGCGGCGCACACGCCCACAGACGCGTACACGCACACAAATCAATGCCCCGGGCCGGCGAAAGACTGCGCCCGTTTCACGTCCATACCCACAGAGAGAGAAGGAGGGAGGGACTTGCCTGCGCGCTCAAGTCTACCGAGCACTGTCGCCTTGGCCAGCATGGTAGTGGTGGCCGACACGCAAGATGACAACGACATGAAGCGCGTCCACTGTCGCAGGGCGGCTTCGCGGTCGTTGCGCCTCACATCCTCTTGTTGGTTCGTTGACTCTGCGTGTGAGCGTGTGTGTGTGCGTGCCTGATTTTGAGGTCAAGGGAGAAGCGATGCACGTGGTGCCTCGGCCACCGTGCCAGCTCCCTCATGATGGTACAACTTTTTAAAAGAGCAGCCATCGTCGTGCACGCACTGGATTCTCGGCAGCGGCCAGCTCCTTGACGGAGATGTTGGCAATGTCCTTCCCCACTAGCGGATCCGCGGTGCGCATTACCTGGGCGGCAACCTTGTCCTGGAACTCCTTCACAAAGACGTTGCCCTTCTTCCAGTACTCGGAATGGTATTTAACGCGCATCTGGATCTCGTGCATCTCGCGAGCATCCATGCGCTTCGTCTTCGTGTAGATCATGAAGACCGGCACGGTGCTGACGCACACAAACAACCACGGAATCTGGATGCCCATGACGAAGCGAGAGAGCGGTTGGGGAGATGGGGCAAAGGTTGGCCGCAAGTAGTTGCCTGAGGATGCGAGGAGCTGCTGCGACTTCACGGGGCCGGATCGCGCTGCGCCTCTTTCAGGGCGCGCCACAGATGCCGATGCAGTATATCGTTTTACTGCCGTCAGCGCACGAGCGGGAGAGACAGACAGAGGGCAATGTGACACACACACACACACACACACACACACTCGCAGAGCGTCGGTAGTGCGTTGAGAGCAGTCGGAGAGAGGGTGGGTGGAGAAGTGAGGAAGGGTAGTCCTGCTGTACTGACCAGGTTCTTTTTCGCGTGTGTGTGTGTGTGTAACAGCACATGATGTAAACGCATGCGAAGGATTGAACACAGATCGTCGCGCGCACGGGGCCACGGAAAGATGCAGAGGAATGTGCGAGCTTGAAGCGCGCACGGCGTCTCCTTCTCTTGTGCTTCTTTTTCTGGTGTCGATACTACACACACACACACATACACACACAAGCCGAGCTTCGCAGTGTTGAGTCGCAAGAGACGAGGAGAATGGGTTCGTTCGACATCGCGTAACGCGTCCTCAATGCCCGTCCTTCTGCTCCACGGGCCTCACTGAACGACGCTGGCGCTGCGGCAGCGGATAAGCACCCGCGTCCCTGGCTGCGGGCGTACGTGGATGATCGTCGACTCGGTGATAGGCGGCATTGGCTCGCCGTCGATCTGCACGTTCAAGCTTGCGCGCACGCTGCTGTCGGACTCGATGCGGGACTCGTACTTCTCTTTCAGGTTCAGCTGCGTGTAGGCGGAGCACTGCCCACTCGGAAAGTGCAAATCGTCGGGCGTGCAGAGAACAAAAACGAACATCTCGTCCGTCTGAATAAGCTTCGTGGAAGTGCTGAGCCCGATGCCCAGAGAGGTGTAGTGCAGCACGCCGCCCATCGTCTGCAGCTCGAAGGCGCAGTCGTTGATGGCCACCGGCTGAGGGGTCGGTGGTGTCGGAGGCGTTTCTACGGCAGCGCCGCTAGAGATGGTCGTGAGTGTTGGAGTGACCTTTCCGTTGCGGAGCGTGACCGGGCGGTAGTGCAGTTTGCCGCGCTTCGGATTCCATGGGTGAGTGCCGGCGGAGTAACAGTTCACGTTCGTCAGCACCAACGCCTTCGCCGTGGAGGGCAGCTGCAGTGCCACAAAGTCGCGTGTGCTACCCATACTTCTCGTCGCAGCGGCAGCGACGCCAACCCCGCTCAGCTGCGGACGCGGCACGCAGACCATTGGTATGATCTTGTATAGCTTTTTGCACCTGAGCGAGGCCCTGATCCCCATCACCCCGTACACGGCCTTGTTCTGCGCGCGAGTACGGCACACCGTCGGGTGCGCGCGGCGGGTATCGTCAAATTTCTTCACCACGTAGGCGTCGAAGCCCACGCCCAGGTAGTTGATGACTCCGTACGTGGCGCACTGCCCGCTCGCGTGCACTTTGGCCCAGTCGACAAGGCACACCGCGTTTGCCACGTTTGTGGGCCGAGCGGCGCGGTTCCACAGCGGCGAGTGCAGGGCCCGGGCGCCTGCGGAGGCAGCGGCATGCTCCGAGGGCGCGACCCTGACCTTGGAGGGCGCGTTCGGGGCTGCCCCCTGTGTCGCCTCAGCCGCTGCTTGCGACGACTCGGACCGCACCGCTGCTTGCGCCACTCGCAGCGGCACCAGCGAGGCCTCCCACCGGTCGAAGCTCACGCACGGGGCTGTCACGGCATCACACAAGGCCGTGGCCACCTGCGCGCCGGCGTCGACGCCGCATCCGCAAAGGGCGCAAAATCTACGCCAGTCGCTCCTACTGGATGCAAAGGCATAGCCGAAGCCCACACAGTTGCTGTAGTCGTTTCCAGTACCGAGTGGGAGCGGTGCGAGGGCAGGCATCGTGAAGTACGGATGCACCAGCTTATCGCGCAAGCTGGACGTGACGAAGGCAGAGTTCTCACGGTGCAGCTGCACCTGCTGCACCTGAGACGCGGTGAGGAAGGGCTGAAACTCGTCCTCTAGCTCGCGGCGCACGAGATCCAGTTGTGTCATGATAAACGACACGGTGCCGTCGCCGCCGCACACAACGACGGTGCCGCGCTGCTGACACGGTGGTCGGCCAAGGGTGTGATAGATGACGGCCTGCCGCTTGATGAGAAGACGTAGCGGGGCGGGGTTCATGAACACCTCCCCGCGCAGGGTCATGACACGCTTCGTGCCAAGCTCGTCGCGCAAGGCGCCGAGCACCACTTCCCCCACGCCCGTCTCACCAGAGCCGAGGTTTATGAGTGCCACCACGTAGTGGTATGTCGCCTCGACGCCGCTGTCGTAGGAGCGTGTATACCAGTCGATGAGTTGCTGAGGCGACTGGGCTGGGGAGCCTGAAGCAACTGCTTTTGCCGGCGGATGAGCACCGCTATCGCAGCGTTGAAAGGACTGCTGCGCCAGCTGCACAGGCGCGGCTGGTACGGACGGCACGGCGTTTTCGATTTCCACTACGGTGGCCCGCCCTCTGCATGACCTTAATGCCCGCGCGAACGCTTTCCTAGGTGGGCTGTTACGTCCGTGTGGACCACCGGCATGAGGATCGAGGACGGAAGGATTCGCCGAGGGTACATCCGCAGCCGAGAAGAGTTCGCTGTCATTCTCGTCCAGTACATGCTCAAGGGCGAAGCTCGAGCTCGAGCTCGAGGAAACCTCGCTACCGTTGGTATTGCCGTTCTGGCACTCAGCAGCATGAGCTGAAGGCGCTGCTGACGAGGACTCGTGATCAGAGGGCTTCACCTCGTTGTTCATGCTTCGCTAGGGGGAGGAAGGTGACAGTGGTGCGTAGCGCCAAAGACAACTGGAGATCGCGTGAAGGGATGCGCGTGTACTTCGTTGGTGCACGCACAGTCCTCAAAGGCCACCTGCACGCCCACACACGAGGAGGAGAGCGACGGGCAACGAGGACAACGGCGCCACCCCTCCTTTTCCTTCTCTTTGACAGCTGAGTTGAGGAAGAGAAGGACCCGATGCCGCGTCCGCCAAGTGCTGACCGCTGCTCCGCCTCCGAGCGCGCACAGAGACAGCCCTGCCAAAGCAGACTCCGCCACTCAGAGAGCCCCGCAGGCGCACAAGAAAGCGAGGAAGAGGGGTGGTGGTGGTGGTGGTTGGGGGGAGGGGGAGACCGATAGAATAAGTGGGAAGAGCAGCGGCTGCAACCCGTGCGAACGCGTCGACAACAACAGCAGCAGCAGCAGCTCAGCTGCAGGTGAATGCTCCAGAGACGCGGTGGCGGCCACCTTCGCCCAACGCATGCAGCGGCAACAGTCAAACCAGCAACGTGGACTGGAGGAAAGCAAGTCGGAGAGGGAGGAGGAGAGGGCGCGCACGTGTGCGTGTGTGTGTGCGTGGCTGAGACTACCCGCAACGTGCGTGCTACCGTTTCTTATTTTTTTGTCAGTGTTTCTGTATGCTGCAAGACTCGCGGCCAGCGACTGAGAATGAATGCGTGTGATCAGGCAGAAGGAGGTGTGGGGCGAGGGGGAGAGAGACTGAGCAGAGTCGCATGGACGTGCGCGCGACGCTGCGTGCTGCTCCTCGCTTCCAGGCGCTCGGGGAGCCATAAGGAAAAAGGTAAGGTAAAGCAGAGGGGCAACGAGTGAAAAGGAGGGGGCGGTGGTGGCCGCAGTGTGTTTGATGTGGTCCGCCATCCGTTTTTCTCTCTCCTTGTGCGTGATGCACCAGACGCCGCTGCGACGCGACACGCGCTCTTGCATGCCATCATGTGTAATTAACGTTGTCAAACCTCTTTCAAACGCACGCCTACGCACACACACACACACAAACGCAAGGGAATGACAAAGGACAACGTATGAAGAGAGAGGGGGTGGGGCGGGGAGTGCATCCACTCTTGCCGCTCCTCTCCTTGCCCTGGTGGTGGTGGTGAGGGTCATTGCTCGTCTCCTCTGCTACGACGCCCACCACGCCACTTCACTTCTCGCTGATTATGAGGAACAGACTCCACTCGCGGTGCCGGTTGCTCGGCTCCGACGTCACGCCCATCGACACATTCACGTGGGATATGGAGAGCATGTTCTCCAACCATCCAAGGTCCGCGAGCGCGTGCCATGCGTTGCGGGCGTAGCGCAGGCTTGCTTTCCCAGCCGGGAGCACGACGCGGGATAACTTGTGTCC
This sequence comes from Leishmania infantum JPCM5, assembly GCF_000002875.2. Classification (NCBI taxonomy): domain Eukaryota; phylum Euglenozoa; class Kinetoplastea; order Trypanosomatida; family Trypanosomatidae; genus Leishmania; species Leishmania infantum. The sequence goes on from NC_009400.2 coordinate 521,366, forward strand.
CACTGGTAGCGTTGGTGACGGCGCAGGAGTGGTGAGCGTAGGGGTGGCAGAGAGCAGCGCAGGTCGACGCCGCACATCGGACACACTGCCTTGTGCGGCAGGGGTGTTCGCTGCGTTACCGCCACCGCAACTACTGCCTGCGCCGCTGCTTGCAGATGACACCGATGCCAGCGTGTTCGTGAGAGCACCCTTGACACTGGTAAAGGCTGAAGTGATGGTTGATCCAGTGCTCTGCAAGTAGTGCCACGTGATAGGCAGAAGCCCTACGAGATCTTCCCGACTGCCGTCTGCGACGCCAGTAGGAGCGCCGCCACTGACGCTGCTCTGGTCAGAGCCGGCCACGCAGTCCTCTCCACTGCCCCCAATACCCTTACATGGTTCAGTTGCTTCTGCGTGATGGCGCCGTGAGCGCCAATCCGACAACCGCGCAATGACAGGACCGTAGAGCGTGGGTGCCACGTCCGCAACCTCGACTCCGAGCGTCGTGCCGTTGGCCGAAGTCGCCAGCCGAACGGCAAACTCCGGCACCTGCGGCATGGGCCGCCAGCACACGCCCGCGTCCAGGGCCGTCTGGTGAAGCGTGACGAGGTTCACGCGGAGCCGAACACTCACGTCGAGGAACCCGAAAGTAGAGCTGACCGCGCAGCTCATGCGACGCAGCACATCAATGTGACCGGATAAGTGCATGCCGCGCCCCACTCGTGCACTCCAGCCCCAATACACATTCACGCCGCGAGGCTTGCGGTAGCGAAGCGCCAGCCCGACGCCCATTTTGATGTGGCGCGGCTTCCACCATGGCGTGGCGGAGCGCGCAGCGTCGTCGGCCACCTCGGACGCCGCGCGGTTCCAAAGCCACTCATCCGTCGTCTCTAGTGCGCACCGCTGATACCAGTAGAGCCACTCAGGCAGCGGCGCCCCGCCAGCGTTGTCGACGGCAGCGGCGTCTGGTGGAACTGCGACGCCATATCGCGCTGCGTTGTGCGCGTGATCCGAGGCGGCGGCCGTGCAAGCGGTGGGAGGACTTCTGTGCTTGTGCTGGGCGGACGACATCGCCGGTGAGTGTCTGTCTGGCGGCGATGGAGTCGCATTAGGGGAGAACGAAATGCTCGCTACACCTGCGTTGCCTGGTGGGCCAGCTGCGGTGCCCCCCCCAGTTGGCCTACCTGCCCTCGACTGTATGCTGTCCCTGTGCGCCCCCGGCGCGGGGGGCACGGAGAGGTGGCCAGTTCCTTCTGCTGGATGGTGCTGAGCACCGGTGATAGCCGTGCCGATGGCCTCGTCTGCGAGAGACGCTGCTGCGACGGCTTCGAGGGGGTGCCTCGACCCTGCCCGGCATAGCTCATTGCAGCTCTGCACCTCGGCCCCCACGACAGCGGTACCGGTGCTGTGGCCGCTACCCAGTTCCTCCGCAGCCCGTGCGCGCCGTCCCAGCATCACGACGAAGCCGTGAAGGTACACGACAGGGTCGTCGATCACAAGGGAGCACTCCGTCATCACCGTGCGTGCTACGTACTCGCACACCGGCAGCAGCGCATCCCCGGACGGTAGCGGCGTGACACGAACGTTCAGCACCCCGGTCCACCGCCGCGCACCCCAGTACCAGAACGCCTGAAGCGCGTTGTAGACCTGTAGCTGACCGTGGCGTTGAGAAGCGATCACCTGTTCCAGCCGCGGCTGCAGCGTGGGTGGTGGAGACGGCGCGCTGTTCTCTGCTGCCTGCAGCTCCACGGCGCCGGGCACCACGGCGGCGTCCACGGCACCGCTGGGCCCTGACTCCGAGGAGCTGCGATTCGCAGCGACCCTCGTCGTCGAGCCGGACCGCGGTGTCGGGACAGCTGACGTAACCACAACCGGTGACGTCCTTGCTGCTGTTCCTAGTGTCCCAGCCCAACCCCCGTGCTCGCCCTTTGCCGGCTCTGTACGCCGCGGTGCCGCCGGCAGCTCTTGTCGATAGTGTGTGTTCACCTGGTGATACCCGACACCGGTGAAAAGGCCCGCCAGAACGCCAAAGGAGTCCTTGTGGTACACCGCGTCGAAGCCGTACATCATGCCTGCAGCACCGTACTGCGACACCCCCTTCGCCAGCAGCGGTGGCGCTACCAACGGCGAGGACGTGCGTGGCCGCTGGGCACTATCCATGACGGCTGCAGGCGTGCCGGTGCCGCTGCCGTTTACCAAGACTGCTGTTGCCGGTACCGCCACAGCACTCATCGTCTCAGTCGACGAGGCAACCGTGTGCTTCAGCGCCTCTGATGTTGCCGTGGCGTTGCCAGTGGCCGCCCCCCCGGCCGGTTCACCGGGTGTGACTGCCCACGTATCCGACTGCTGTCGTTGCTGCTGCTGCTGCTGTGGCAGCGCATCATCTACATGCAGGGCGTCGAGCTCCGCGTGGCCACCGCCACCGCATCCCGCCGCGGCTGCCGCACCGCTGTTCATTCCGGGGGTGTAATACGGCGATGCCGCGGAGAGGCCCGGAAACTCCGACGCGGCCAACTCCCCAATCGCAGAGAGCGGCCCCGCGGGCGCTGCCGCATCGGCTGTAGCCGCGGGTGTGGACAGGGAGGCCGAGGACTCGCGGCTTTCGTGGACGCGACGCTGATTCTCCTGCTGCGCGTATGCCGCCGCCACGGAGGACGCGTTTGATGTGGCGTCATTGACAAGCGTGAACTCCTTGGCGCCTTGGCCGGGCTGAAACACTGACCGAGCGACGGCCTTCACCGGGGCCCAGTCGATGATGCGCAGCGGCGCAGGGGATAGCTGGTAGTCAAAGGTGCGATGCAGGTTCGTATCGTACGACATCTTCGTCGCGAAATCCAACTACTCCCGCGTGTGCTTCTCGTGCATGTAGTCCTTTTCCTGTTGGGCGGCACGCTGGCGAAGAATAAGGCAATACGTGGATGCGTTCGTGTGCTCAACGCGTCACGGAGCTCCCGCCTGAGCACCGGCTCCGTACCTGTCGCTAATGACCGCTCCAGATAGGCAGACGCGAGGGGCCGTGCGGAGGGCGGAAGAGATGAAGAAACAACGCAGAAGACTTGGATGGGCACATTCAAAGGAGAGGGAGGCGACAGCGAAGAGGCGAGCTTCTACACACACAAAACGATGCAGCGCCGCTTGCTCTGTGATGACGGAGGATAGTTTGAGGTCGATCTATGTGCGAAGTAGGCGAGGGAGAGGTGGTGGTGATGGCGCTGCCTCGCACAGCATGCAGATGCGAATAAAAGCCCCCAACCTTCTCCCTCCTCTCTCAAAGAGCAAGGAAACACGCGCACACGCACACACGCTCCCGGGCATGGACCCCCCTTCCACCTTTCGTTTCCCGTGCAGTGGTGGCGATGGTGGGCGACCCCCTTTGCCACCGACTGGGCTGCGTGCCGGTAGGAGAGCGAGCGGGAGGATGTTGAGGGGCGATGATGAGGAGCGCCGCGTTGTCGAGCCGGTGCGCCGGTGCTGCACTTCTTGCGTTATGATTACTGTGCCTGTATGCTATGCGTGAGCGCCAAAGAGGACGGAGGAGAAGGGCAGAAGAGGTGACGTGGGGGAAG
>NC_009400.2:525010-531668 GCF_000002875.2 Leishmania infantum JPCM5
GCGCCCCAATCAAAGAATCCGAGGAATAAGGGACTAACGACTACTAAGGCGGTGAGCGAGGAAGGGAAATATCAACAGCGACGAAAGAAGGGTGACAGGTGTAGGAGGGGGAGAGAGGAGGAGGGGGGGAGGCGGGAAGCACCAGAAGCTGACGGACACCAGGCTCGCTCGCTCTTTCTCTGTTTGCTCGAGCTCGCTTTCTCAGGAACATGCGCCGCGAGACACAGGCGGAGGAGGGGTGGGGACGGGGAGGGGGCGAAAGAGACAGAGACAGAGAGAAGCACGCGGGAGGGTGGGTGGGTAGGTGGGTGACGGTGGTGCGTGCATGTACTTCTTCTCGCAACACATAAAATAAGGCGAACAAGAAACAGGAAAGGCGGACGAGATGACGATGCACACGGAAGGTCTCGTGAGAGGCAGCTAGATAAGCAGGGAACCGCACACAATACACCTGACACGCACGTACATGTGGAAGCGAGAGCGATGCTCGGGAACGGGCGCACTTGCGCGTTGCCTCGCTGATGGTGAGTGACGATGTGAGAATGGCAGGGGTGGCCGCGAAGTCCGGTACGCAGGCTGACGTGCACACAAGGGAGCGAAACAAAAGGATAATCCAATAGAAAATGGCTGAGAGGAGGGAGGAGGGGAGGGGGAGGGGCAACACGAAGAAGGAGGTGAGCGACATGAGCGCACAGCAGGCCCACGACACAGGCGAGGCGTGACACGGAAAGGAGCTGGGTGCACGATGGTGGTCGAGGCGGACCACCGCCGCAACAGCAACCCCGACCGGCGCTCAACTCTTCCGACTAACGAGAATATCGAGTGCAAAGGACAGAGAAAGGGGCCCCGGAGGGTAGAGAGAGGATTGGAGACCGGCATGGCCGACAACAACGTGCTTGCGGCTGCAGTCCAAGTGAGGACAACACAACGACGCCTTTCTCTCTTCTTTGACTTCACCCTTGTCCTGACGCACGCACACGTACCCGCTTTTTCAGCTCAGCCTTACGTGCATGTCCCTGTTTCCGTGGGTGCGCTACGCCAAGCCTCACTCTTGTCATCTTCCGTCTTCTCTTGTGCTACGTTGAGGCGGCAACCCTGCCGCTCCGCTCTTGCTGGTGGCGTTCGCCTTTCATCGCCCCTTTCTTTCCACCTTCAACCCTTCTTGGGTTAGCTGACGTTCATTACTTAAAGTCTCATACGGCGGGAGTTGCGCATGCGTGACGGACGCCGGACCAACAGAGAGAGGAAGAGGAAAAGAGGGGTACGAGGGAGGGTGGGAAGGAGGAGGGGGGGCCCTCAAGGAGGGAGTGGTAGGAGAGCAAAAAGAAAGCAAGGCGATGCGGGCTGTGTGTGTGTGTGTGTGTGCGTGTATGCGCTTGTGTGCATGAGCTTGTGTCTTTCCCCCGCCCACACACGTCACGTCGCTTCCACTATCCTTTCTCCCTCGCCTACCCCCCACTCACCCTTTTTTCCGACTCTCCTTCTTTCCACGCGCGCCTGTGCGTATCGGTGTGTGCGCAAAGAACTGTGCATCGCTTACACAACCGCCCGTGTTGAGCGAGCGAGAGGACGAGGCGGAACAGACATCACACACACAGCGACAGGCAGACAGACACAGACACACATGGTGTATAGACCAGTGCGGAGGCGTAACCACGCGCACGCGCGTATAATACAGATGCGCGCACACATATAGACTTGCTCTACTCCATGCATCGGAAGGCTCTGCACAGCCGTCACATTGCGGTGGAGGCTGATGCAGGAAATAGCGAGAGAGCCGCAGGTGTAGTTTACGGCACATTAGGCCAAGAAGAAGGCCAGAAAGCGGCCGTGCCACCGCCGTGGCCGCGGACGTGGCTCCTTGAGGATGATTCTACGCTCTCGGCTCCTGATGGCGAATGCGGTGTCCTCGTCTTACTTGAGAGTCTCGAGGTACGCGATCACGTCAGCGCGCTCCTGCGGCTTCTTGATGCCGGCAAACGACATCTTCGTGCCAGGCATAAACTTCTTCGGGTTCTCCAGGTACACGTCCAGCACTTCCGGCGTCCAGACTACGCCTGACTCGGCGTTCGCCTTGCTGTACGCGAAGCCCTCGACCTTGCCGGAGGGGCGGTGGACGATGCCGAACAGGTTCGGGCCCACACCGTTCGCGCCGCCCTTGGTGGCGGTGTGGCACTGGGCAGCACGGCCCTTGAACAGCTTCTCGCCGCGCTCCACGTCGCCAGGCGGCAGAGGGGCACGAGCCTTCGGCGGCATGATGAGTGCGGTGTATTGCGTGTGCAAGGCTTGTGTGGAGAGGAGCAGGGGCGGCGTGTGCGCGTGCGTGTGTGCCCAAGCGAGGGCGAGGGAGAGTGCCTGTGAGAGAGAGGGGGCTAAGAGCAGCGGAGACTGGGTGAGGCTAAGCGAGTGCCACGTGTGCGTGTTGTGGGTGGTGGCGCCAGTGGAGGCAACCAGGAGAGTACACACAGGGTTTCGTAGAGGAGAGCAGGAGGCAGAGGGCGAGGGTAGGAAGCCAAGAGAATACAGGGATAACGTTTGCGAGAGACGACGCCGCAGCAACTCGCTCCCTCCCTCCATCCTCTCCCGACACAGGCCTCTGTGGCTGTTGCACGTGTGCAGCACAATGCCGAAAGCAAGGTGGAAAAGGTACGGAGTGAGGGAGAAGCACATCCACAAGAGCTTACTCCCCCCCCCCCCACACACGCGTGACAGGCAGCGGGGAGAGAAAAGCGGGGCGCCGTGAGCAAGAAAAGGAGGGGTGAGTGGGGAAAAGGACGACAAGCGAAGCACCTCCATCGTCGATGCGGCAGTCGGCCTCCTTGTCTGTGTCTTCTCCGTGTACGTGTGCGTGAGCCTGTTGTGCCGCACTTACTTGTCTTGTGCCCGAAAAGGACAGTTAAAACAAATCTGTAACAGCTATAAGAAGGAACCCTGGCCGTTCCTCGGTGCCCACACGCCCCTTCTCCGCCTTCAAGCCGGCATCACACACACACTGCAGCCTCTCGCATTACAGTTTTGTCAGCTTGTACTCGTTGCTTCATCCTACTCGCTGACCAACGCGCCTGTTTGCGTGAACGGGTGCCCGCCACGCACCGATGTGCGTCACGTCCGCCTCTCTCCGCCTCCGCTGCTCGGCTTCAGGAAGCGGTTCGGTGGGAGTGGGGCGTGTTCGCAGGAGAGATAGAGAGAGACACCCAGAGACACACACACACACACATGGGGATCTAGGTGGAGAGGTGAGGTCGGGGTGGGGAGGGCTGAATCGACAGAGGATGAGATGCATCCTACTTCGGCTGGTGATGTCTGGCAAACAGAGGAAGGCCGGGAGAGAGAGGGGCGAGATGGGGGAGAGGGATGGAGGAGGGGACATGGTCGGTTAGTTACTACATAAGAGGAAAGAAAACAAAGAACAGCGAATACGAGGAACGGAGATAGGCAGATATCGAAGGGTGCGCGAGAGGAGGAGGAGGAGGAGGAGGAGGAGGGGTCATGGCACGCGTACCACCACAACATACACACCCGAAAGGAAAGGAAAAAGGAAAAGCGAAAGGCAGAGACGCCAGCAGAGGCGGGGGTAACACGCGAGGTGCACACGCGCACGCGCAAGCAAAGCGAGCGGCCCCCACCACGCCGCCCTCCATCCCCCCCTCCCCCCCCATCATGCGGCGTGCGCGCGTCTCTGCGAAAGGGAACGCCACGCACATGGTGGGGGGAAGGGGCGGAGGGGAGAGAGAGGCACACCATCACGCGAGGAAGACGAGCCGGCCCATCCGAGACAGGGTCTGGAGATCGGCGGCGGCTGGGAAAAGGCTGAGCCGAAATGGACGAAAAAAAAAGGGGGGGGGGAGGGGGCGCCATGGGCAACGCGAAAGGGAAAAGGAAAGGGGGCACATGAACGAGGGGCGTCTGCGCGTGCTGTGGTGACTTTTCGGTGTGTGTGGAGAGCAGAGGAGGAGGGGGAGGGGAGGAAGTGATGGACCTTGGACGCGCGATCGTAGTGCGTGCTTGCGTAGGTGCGTGTGTGTGTGTGTGCCAGTGTTTCTTATTTCTCTTTGCTATATTTTTCTAGTTCGAAATCTGTGTGGGTGTCATGCGTTGCGTGTGCGCAAGGCCCGTTCGTGTTGGCGCTTTACGACTTCTCCGCCTTTTTGGGTTCGGCGACGGTAAAGTACTGAGTCTAAGCAGTACAGCCGTACTACGTGGGTGTGGGGGGAGGGCGGAGGGCGGGCACGGATAGGGGAAGAGCCGACGGGAGGTCAGAACACGGGCCAGCTTATAGGAAAGGAGGAGGGTGTGCAAGGCGAGGCACAGAGAGAAGCGAATGCGGACATGGTCGCGGAGAGGTGCCGACAGTCCTGTTGCAGCAATGACAGCACACGCGCCGTAAACCCGGTCAAAACTCACGCCTACCGACCCAACCATCACTGCTTCCGCCCCTCCTCCTTTGTGCCGCCGAGCCCCCCCCCCCCCCGTTCACGGCCTTTCGGCAGCGCATTGGCCGCGAACCGACGTCTTCAACCTCCACTTGTGCCCCATTCCTCACTCTCCGCTTCTCGTGCCTTTCTCTTCCCCCGCTGCCCGTCACCAGAGCAGCGCTCTTCGTTAAGCAGGCACCGCCTCTTCGATTTTAGTTAGTGCCTCGTTCACGGACCGGCGGGAGTGATGCAGGCGTGCCTGTGCCCGTGTCTGTAGGCGTTAAGACACAAACCCAGCGGAAGGCGGGTTACACAACGACACCGTGCGCGACGGCGCCCTCGTCTTACTTGAGAGTCTCGAGGTACGCGATCACGTCAGCGCGCTCCTGCGGCTTCTTGATGCCGGCAAACGACATCTTCGTGCCAGGCATAAACTTCTTCGGGTTCTCCAGGTACACGTCCAGCACTTCCGGCGTCCAGACTACGCCTGACTCGGCGTTCGCCTTGCTGTACGTGAAGCCCTCGACCTTGCCGGAGGGGCGGTGGACGATGCCGAACAGGTTCGGGCCCACACCGTTCGCGCCGCCCTTGGTGGCGGTGTGGCACTGGGCAGCACGGCCCTTGAACAGCTTCTCGCCGCGCTCCACGTCGCCAGGCGGCAGAGGGGCACGAGCCTTCGGCGGCATGATGAGTGCGGTGTATTGCGTGTGCAAGGCTTGTGTGGAGAGGAGCAGGGGCGGCGTGTGCGCGTGCGTGTGTGCCCAAGCGAGAGCGAGGGAGAGTGCCTGTGAGAGAGAGGGGGCTAAGAGCAGCGGAGACTGGGTGAGGCTAAGCGAGTGCCACGTGTGCGTGTTTGGAGAAACCCCGGGGAGGGAGAGCAGGAGACAGAAAGTCGACGATAGCTGGGATCAAGATGGGATGATGGGGTAGGAGACGCATAGGCACGTCAGACACGACGGAACAGGCGTACCGCAGGAGAAATACCGTAAGGTCTGCGGAAGAGAAGGCGGGCAGCAGCGGATGGGAGCTGATGTGTGCACGCACTGCGCTTCCATATATCGCGCGCATGGTAGAGGAAACGCGAGGGATGCAAGCGTCAGTGACAGGCAGCCGCTACAGCGGAGAACTGATGTGTGCGAGGGCGTGAGGCAGGGGACCCTTTCGGTAGCGGCGCTGACGCTCGTCCTTCCTCCCCTTCCCCTTGGCATCAATACACTAATGTAGGCCCGCGCACAACGGAGAAGTTTGCCATGCGTGCCATGCAAAGAGGAGCAGCTGCACGACTGAGCCTCAGTTCGCCTCACACCGCCCCCTCCTCCCTCTTTCTCGTCCTCTACTTGCATCGGACAGAACGTTCCGGACGCGCGAAACAGCGAGAAAGAGGGAGGAGGGGGCCGTTGGAGTGAAGGGGGTGGGGGAGGAGACGTACGAGGCTAGGTACACATGCACATGCACCTACAGACACACAGACACAGACACACGCTACCCATATCCATATAAGTCACCGCGAGTGAGCGGAGGCCTCGTCCCCTCATATCGTCGACAAGCCACCGCCCAGCCAACGATACACACACACACACACACAGACAGAAAAAGGAGCCGAATCGCACCGAAAGAGGTTGAGCCTCGACTACAGGAGACAGAAAAGAAACAAGTAAGCAGGGAAGCCCTCCCCCTCCTGCCGATGGCGAGGAAGAGGGAAGAGGAAAGTTGTGTTACAACGGACCGAGGAGAGGGTCTGCGCGCGTGTGCTGGAAGGGAGACGAGGTCGAGGAGGAGACGGAGGGGTGCTCAAGGCATATATCGTTCGGCATAGACACACGCGCACACATCATCGCCACCGCCACGCGTGCGCTCTCACCCCCACCCATCTCCATCCTCATGCAAGAGGAAGAGACAAAGAGAGGGACTTGGTGGGGGTAACGTGCGGCATGCCCAACCCAGAGAGTGGAGGGTGGGTGGGAGGGAAGCGTAGCAGCAACAGCAGCAGCGGTAGCCGCAACATCCATACAGACACGCAGACCCCCCCCCCCCGGCGCACATTGCACAACGGATGAGGGAGAGGAGGAGAGATGCAAGCAAGAGTTGGGTGAGAGGAGGAAAAGGGCGCCGTCTGTCGTCATGCGATCAATAGACGTGTGGGGAAAACAAAGGGGGTGGGGTGGGGTGGGGTGGGAGAGAGATCCACCGAGGGATGGTGGAGCCAGCCAGCCACGCACACATACACATACACGGATGATGCG